>NW_019234930.1:81966-106277 GCF_002742605.1 Olea europaea var. sylvestris
GCGAAACAAGACACAACCACACCTTCGAACCACCACGCTCCAACACGACCCGGTCTAACCTGTGAGGAGTAGGAAAAGGGTGAGTATATGGGAATACTCAGTAGGGTACGAGAAATTGTGCAATCCCAATTAAAAATATTAAATCACGCGTTAAAATATCATACCGTCATATCATATCTTTAGAACCGGTAAGAGCTCATATCATATCATATCTTTGGTACCGGATGGCCATAACATACATATCATAATCACATTACACATATCATAACTTTCATAAGTATAATATTTATCAAACATGAAGAAATAATTTAAATGGGACAACCCACTTGCACCTCGTAATCCTACCTTGATTTAATTTCCGGAAGAGAAATAATAAAATCACGTTCTTTTCTTCTATATTTTTCTGCCTCTATTGACAATGTGTGTGCGTACCAATATATTTTTTGTGTCTTTATTCTCGTGCAGTTCATTCCATATACATATGCAGTAATATTCATAGGAAAATGTGTGGGAGAGTGGGTATTTAGATAAAGTTAAAAAAAAACTATTTTTGAAACAAAATAGGAGACCCAAACCTTATCAATAGAGGATCATGTACTGTCAACTAACCAATCACCCAACAGCCAAACATTACCCTACACGTCCATTTGGTTTCTCAACAACCACTCACGTGGTTGGGGCTCCCCATAATTCTCTCTCTCTCTCTCTCTCTCTCTCTCTCTCTACTTTATTTCATTTAATATACAAATCAATTATCACTTACCTACCACCTACTTAGAATCCTAGTACTTCACTTAAGACCTCCCAATTCAAAACACACTTAATAAAATATTATTATTAATAATAAAACAATAAAATATCCTAACAACTTTCATCTCTCTCTCCACGTAAATTCTTCCAAAAACAAAAGTAATAAAAATAATATTTTAATGTTATATCTTTCGGCTTCGATAACTTGGGCTCGACTAATCCAAATTAATTTTTTCTCGAGCCTAAACTGCGTCTTTAATTACGGTCTATCCAACGAGCCCAATATCCATATATTAATCATTAACCCGCCAATATTTACATTTTAAGCCCAAAAAGATTAAATTTTACTTTATATACACTTTAGTCACTAAACTTCCAAAATATTAAAATATAGCACACATAAATTAAATTCTAATCTATGAAATTTTGGGGACATTACATTGATAACTTCAGATTTCTTCATTTTTGTCGAATTGCTAGTCTAATGGAATCGAGCTGAAGAAAAGTGGTTTTTCAATTCATGATAACTTCGGGTTTGTTCAATTTTGGCTAATTGCTAGTCTAAATCGATTGGAATCGAGGCAATGAAAAGTGACTTTATAACTTCAGGTTTCTTCATTTTTTGTGAATTGCTAGTCTAATTAGATTGGAATCAAGCCAATGAAAAGTGGTTTTTCATTTCATGATAACTTCGGGTGTGTTCGTTTTTTGGCGAATTGCTAGTCTAAAATGATTAGAATCGAGCAAATGAAAAGTGGCTTTTAATTTCATGATAACTTTGAATTTGTTTGTTTTTGACGAAGTACTAGTCTAATTCGATTGGAATTGAGCCAATAAAAAGTTGTTTTTCATTTCATGACAACTTCAGGTTTGTTCATTTTTGGCAAATTACTAGTCTAAATCGATTGGAATCGAGCCAATGAAAAGTGACTTTTAATTTCATGATAACTTCAGGTTTGTTCGTATTTTGTGAATTGCTAGTCTAATTCGATTGGAATCGAGATGATGAAAAGTGGTTTTTCATTTCATGATAACTTCGAGTCTTTTCATTTTGGTGAATTGCTAGTCTAAAATGATTGGAATCGACAAATGAAAAGTGACTTTTGATTTCATGATAACTTTGGGTTTCTTCATTTTTTGCGAATTGCTAGTCTAATTCGATTGGAATCGAGCCAATGAAAAGTGGTTTTTCATTTCATGATAACTTCGTGTGTGTTCATTTTTGGCGAATTGCTAGTCTAAAATGATTGGAATCGAGCCAATGAAAAGTGGTTTTTAATTTCATGATAACTTCGAGTTTGTTTGTTTTTGGCGAATTGTTAGTCTAATTCGATTGGAATTGAGCCAATAAAAAGTTGTTTTCCATTTCATGATAACTTCGGGTTTGTTCATTTTTCGCGAATTGCTAATCTAAATCGATTGGAATCGAGCCAATGAAAAGTGACTTTTAATTTCATGATAACTTCGGGTTTGCTCGTATTTTGTGAATTGCTAGTCTAATTCGATTGGAATCGAGCCGATGAAAAGTGGTTTTTCATTTCATGATAACTTCGGGTTTGTTCGTTTTTGGCAAATTGCTAGTCTAAAATGATTGGAATCAAGCAAATGAAAAGTGGCTTTTGATTTCCTGATAACTTTGTTTTTTTTTAATTTTTGTCCAATAGCTACTCTAATTCGATTGGAATTGTGCCAACAAAAAATGGCTTTCGATTTTATGATAACTTTGGGTTTATTCATTTTAGGTGAATTGCTAGTCTAATTTGATTGGAATCTAGCCGAAGAAAAGAGGTTTTTAATTTCATGATAACTTCGGGTTTGTTGGTTTTTGGCAAATTGCTAGTCTAAATCGATTGGTATCGAGCCAATGAAAAGTGGCTTTTGATTTCATGATATCTTCGGGTTTGTTCGTTTTGGCGAATTGGTGGTCTAATTCAATTCGAATCCAACTAGTGAAAAGTGGTTTTTGATTTCTTGATAACTTCGAATTTCTTCATTTTTGTCGAATTGCTAGTCTAATTCGATTGGAATCAAGCCAAAGAAAAGTGGTTTTTCATTTCATGATAACTTCGCCTTTGTTCATTTTTGACGAATTGCTAGTCTAAATCGATTGGAATCGAGCCAGTGAAAAGTGACTTTTGATTTCATTATAACTTCGGGTTTGTTCGTTTTTAGCGAATTGCTAATCTAATTCGATTGGAATCGAGCCAATGAAAAGTGGTTTTTCATTTCCTGATAACTTTGGGTGTGTTCATTTTTGGCGAATTGCTAGTCTAAAACGATTGGAATCGAGCAAATGAAAAGTGGCTTTTAATTTCATGATAACTTCGAGTTTGTTTTTTTAGCGAATTGCTAGTCTAATTCGATTGGAATTGAGCCAATAAGAAGTTGTTTTTCATTTCATGATAACTTCAGGTTTGTTCATTTTTGGCGAATTACTAGTCTAAATCGATTGGAATCGAGCCAATGAAAAGTAACTTTTAATTTCATGATAACTTCGGGTTTGTTCGTATTTTGCGAATTGCTAGTCTAATTCGATTAGAATTGAGCCGATGAAAAGTGGTTTTTCATTTCATGATAACTTCGGGTTTGTTCATTTTTGGCGAATTGCCAGTCTAAAACGATTGGAATCGAGCAAATGAAAAGTGGCTTTTGATTTCTTGATAAATTTGGTTTTTTTTTGTTTCTGTCCAATTGCTACTCTAATTCGATTGGAATTGTGCCAACAAAAAATGGCTTTTGATTTTATGATAACTTCGGGTTTATTCGTTTTAGGTGAATTGCTAGTCTAATTCGATTGGAATCGAGCCAAAGAAAAGTGGTTTTTCATTTCATGATAACTTTGGGTTTTTTTGTTTTTTACGAATTGCCAATCTAAATAGATTGGAATCAAGCCAATGAAAACGGGCTTTTGATTTCCTGATAACTTCGGGCTTCTTCGTTTTTAGCAAATTCTAGTCTAATTCGATTGGAATTGACCCAATAAAAAGTGGTTTTTCATTTCATGATAACCTCGGATTTTTTTGGTTTTAGCGAATTGCTAGTCGAATTTGATTGGAATCGAGCCAATGAAAAATGATTTTTAATTTCATGATCACTTCGATTTTGTTCCTTTTTCATAAATTGCTAGTCTAATTCGATTAGAATCGAGCTAATGAAAAGTGGCTTTTGATTTCATGGTGAGTTCGGGTTCGTTCGTTTTTGGCGAATTGCAAGTCTAATTCGATTGGAATCGAGCCTAAGAATAGTTGTTTTTAATTTCATGATAACTTCGGGTTCGTTCATTTTTGGCGAATTGCCAGTCTAAATAAATTGGAATCGAGCCAATGAAAAGTGGCTTTTGATTTCATGATATATTCGGGTTTGTTCGTTTTGGAGAATTCGTAGTCTAATTCAATTCGAATCCAGCTGATGAAAAGTGGTTTTTGATTTCATGATAACTTCGGATTTCTTCATTTTTGGCGAACTGCTAGTCTAATTCGATTGGAATCGAGCCAAAGAAAAGTGGGTTTTCATTTCATGATAACTTCGGGATTGTTCGTTTTTGGGGAATTGCTAGTCTAAATCGATTGGAATCGAGCCAGTGAAAAGTGACTTTTGATTTCATGATAACTTGGGTTTTTTCATTTTTTTGCGAATTGCTAGTCTAATTCGATTGGAATCGAGCCAATAAAAAGTGGTTTTTCATTTCATGATAACTTCGGGTTTGTTTGTTTTTGGCGAATTGCTAGTCTAAAACGGTTGGAATGGAGCAAATGAAAAGTGGCTTTTGATTTAATGATAACTTCGAGTTTGTTCATTTTTGGCGAATTACTAGTCTAATTCGGTTGGAATGGAGCCAATAAAAAGTGGTTTTTCATTTCATGATAACTTCGGGTTTGTTCATTTTTGGCGAATTACTAGTCTAAATCGATTGGAATCGAGCCAATGAAAAGTGACTTTTTGTTTCACGATAACTTCGGGTTTGTTCGTATTTTCGAATTGCTAGTCTAATTTGATTGGAATCGAGCCAATGAAAAGTGGTTTTTCATTTCACGATAACTTTAGGTTTGTTCATTTTTGGCGAATTGCTAGTCTAAAATGATTGCAATCGAGCCAATGAAAAGTAACTTTTGATTTCATGATAATTTCGGGTTTGTTCATTTTTGGCGAGGTGCTAGTCTAAAACGATTGGAATCGAGCCAATGAAATGTGGGTTTCCATTTTATGATCACTTCGGGTTTGTTCATTTTTGGCGAATTGCTAGTCTAATTCGATTGGAGTCGAGCCAATGAAAAGTGGTTTTTCATTTCATAATAACTTCAGGTTTGTATATTTTTGGCGAATTGCAAGTCGAATTCGTTTGGAATTGAGCCAAAGAAAAGTGGTTATTAATTTCATGATAACTCTGGGTTTGTTGATTTTTGGCTAATTACGAGTCCAAATCGATTGGAATCGAGCCAATGAAAAGTGGATTTTGATTTCATGATATCTTCGGGTTTGTTCATTTTGGCGAATTGGTAGTCTAATTCGATTCGAATCCAGCTAATGAAAAGTTATTTTTGATTTCTTTATAACTTCGGATTTCTTCATTTTTGTCGAATTACTAGTCTAATTCGATTGGAATCGAGCAAAAGAAAAGTGATTTTTCATTTCATGATAACTTCGGGTTTGTTCATTTTTGGCGAATTGCTAGTCTAAATCGATTGGAATCGAGCCAATGAAAAGTGACTTTTGATTTCATGATAACTTTGGGTTTCTTCATTTTTTTGCGAATTGCTAGTCTAATTCGATTGGAATCGAGCCAATGAAAAGTGGCTTTTTTCATGATAACTTCGGGCGTGTTCGTTTTTGCCGAATTGCTTGTCTAAAACGATTGGAATCGAGCAAATGAAAAGTGGCTTCTAATTTCATGATAACTTCGCCTTTGTTTGTTTTTGACGAATTGCTAGTCTAATTCGATTGGAATTGAGCCAATAAAAAGTTGTTTTTCATTTCATGATAACTCCGGGTTTGATCATTTTTGGCGAATTGCTAGTCTAAATCGATTGGAATCGAGCCAATGAAAAGTGACTTTTAATTTCATGATAACTTCGGGTTTGTTCATATTTTGCGAATTGCTAGTCTAATTCTATTGGAATCGAGCCAATGAAAAGTGGTTTTTCGTTTCATGATAACTTCGGGTTTGTTCGTTTTTGGCAAATTGCTAGTCTAAAACGATTGGAATCGAGCAAATGAAAAGTGGCTTTTGATTTCTCGATAACTTTGGTTCTTTTCGTTTTTGTCCAATTGCTAATCTAATTCGATTGTAATTGTGCTAATGAAAAATGGGTTTCGATTTTATGATAACTTCGGGTTTTGTCATTTTAGGTGAATTTCTAGTCTAATTCGATTGGAATCGAACCAAAGAAAAGAGGTGTTTAATTTCATGATAACTTCGTGTTTGTTGGTTTTTGGTGAATTCTAGTCTAAATCGATTGGAATCGAGCCAATGAAAAGTGGCTTTTGATTTGTTGGTAACTTTGGTTTTTTTCGTTTTTGTCCAATTGCTACTCTAATTCGATTGGAATTGTGCCAACGAAAAATGGCTTTTGATTTTATGATAACTTCGTGTTTATTCCTTTTAGGTGAATTACTAGTCTAATTCGATTGGAGTCGAACCAAAGAAAAGTGGGTTTTCATTGCGTGATAACTTCTGGTTTTTTCGTTTTTTATGAATTGCTAATCTAAATAGATTGGAATCAAGCCAATGAAAATGGGCTTTTGATTTCATGGTAACTTCGGGCTTGTTCGTTTTTAGCGAATTACTAGTCTAATTCGATTGGAATTGAGCCAATAAAAAGTGGTTTTTCATTTCATGATAACTTCGAATTTCTTCATTTTTAACGAATTGCTAGTCGAATTTGATTGGAATCGAGCCAATGAAAAGTGGTTTCTGATTTCATGACAACTTTGGTTTTGTTCATTTTTCGCAAATTGCTAGTCTAATTCGATTAGAATAGAGCTAACGAAAAGTGGTTTTTGACTTCATGATAACTTCCGGCTTGTCCGTTTTTGGCGAATTACTAATCTAATTCGATTGGAATCAAGCCAAAGAAAAGTGGTTTTTCATTTCATGATAACTTCGGATTTGTTCGTTTTTACCGAATTGCTAGTGTAAATCGATTGGAATCAAGCCAATGAGAAGTGGCTTTTGATTTCATGATAACATCGGGTTTGTTCATTTTTGGCAAATACCTAGTCTAATTCGATTGGAATCGAGCCAAAGAAAAGTGGTTTTTCATTTCATGATAACATCAGGTTTGTTCGTTTTGGTGAATTGTTCATCTAATTCGATTGGAATCGAGCTAATGAAACATGGTTTTTGATTTCACGATAACTTCGGGTTTTTTCATTTTTGGCGAATTGCTAGTCTAATTCGATATGAATCAAGCCAATGAAAAGTGCTTTTTGATATCATGATAACTTTCGGTTCGTTCATTTTTTGCGAATTGCTAGTCTAGTTCGATTGGAATCGAGCCAAAGAAAAGCGGTTTTTCATTTCAACATAACTTCGGGTTTGTTCGTTTTTGGCGAATTACTAGTCTAAATCAATTGGAATCGAGCCAATGAAAAGTGACTTTTGATTTCATGATAACTTTGGGTTTCTTCATTTTTTGCGAATTGCTAGTCTAATTCGATTGGAATTGAGCCAATGAAAAGTGGCTTTTCATTTCATGATAACTTCGGGCGTGTTTGTTTTTGCCGAATTGCTTGTCTAAAACGATTGGAATCGAGCAAATGAAAAGTGGCTTCTAATTTCATGTTAACTTCGCCTTTGTTTGTTTTTGGTGAATTGCTCGTCTAATTCGATTGGAATTGAGCCAATAAAAAGTTGATTTTCATTTCATGATAACTTCGGGTTTGATCATTTTTGGGGAATCGCTAGTCTAAATTGATTGGAATCGAGCCAATGAAAAGTGACTTTTAATTTCATGATAACTTCGGGTTTGTTTGTATTTTGCGAATTGCTAGTCTAATTCGATTGGAATCGAGCCAATGAAAAGTGGTTTTTTATTTCATGATAACTTCGGGTTTGTTTGTATTTTGCGAATTGCTAGTCTAATTCGATTGGAATCGAGCCAATGAAAAGTGGTTTTTGATTTCATGATAACTTCGGGTTTGTTTGTATTTTGCGAATTGCTAGTCTAATTCGATTGGAATCGAGCCAATGAAAAGTGGTTTTTGATTTCATGATAACTTCGGGTTTGTTTGTATTTTGCGAATTGCTAGTCTAATTCGATTGGAATCGAGCCAATGAAAAGTGGTTTTTTATTTCATGATAACTTCGGGTTTGTTCGTTTTTGGCAAATTGCTAGTCTAAAATGATTGGAATCGAGCAAATGAAAAGTGGCTTTTGATTTCTCGATAACTTTGGTTCTTTTCATTTTTGTCCAGTTGCTACTCTAATTCGATTGGAATTATGCCAATGAAAAATGGATTTTGATTTTATGATAACTTCGGGTTTTGTCGTTTTAGGTGAATTTCTAGTCTAATTCGATTGGAATCGAACCAAAGAAAAGAGGTATTTAATTTCATGATAACTTCGTGTTTGTTGGTTTTTGGTGAATTGCTAGTCTAAATCGATTGGAATCGAGCCAATGAAAAGTGGCTTTTGATTTCTTGATAACTTTGGTTTTTTTCGTTTTTGTCCAATTGCTACTCTAATTCGATTGGAATTGTGCCAACAAAAATGGCTTTTGATTTTATGATAACTTTGGGTTTATTCCTTTTAGGTGAATTACTAGTCTAATTCGATTGGAATCGAGCCAAAAAAAAGTGGGTTTTCATCGCGTAATAACTTCGGGTTTTTTCGTTTTTTACGGATTGCTAATCTAAATAGATTGGAATCAAGCCAATGAAAACGGGCGTTTGATTTCTTGATAACTTCGGGCTTGTTCATTTTTAGCGAATTGCTAGTCTAATTCGATTGGAATTGAGCCAATAAAAAGTGGTTTTTCATTTCAAGATAACTTCGAATTTCTTCATTTTTTGCAAATTGCTAGTCGAATTTGATTGGAATCGAGCCAATGAAAAGTGGTTTCTGATTTCATGATAACTTCGATTTTGTTCGTTTTTCGCAAATTGCTAGTCTAATTCGATTAGAATTGAGCTAATGAAAAGTGGTTTTTGATTTCATGATAACTTTCGGCTTGTCCATTTTTGGCGAATTGCTAATCTAATTCGATTGGAATTGAGCCAAAGAAAAGTGGTTTTTCATTTCATGATATTTACAGATTTGCTCGTTTTTCCCGAATTGCTAGTGTAAATCGATTGGAATCAAGCCAATGAGAAGTGGCTTTTGATTTTATGATAACATCGGGTTTGTTCGTTTTTGGCAAATAGCTAGTTTAATTCGATTGGAATCGAGCCAAAGAAAATTGGTTTTTCATTTCATGATAACATCAGGTTTTGTTCGTTTTGGTGAATTGCTCATCTAATTCGATTGGAATCGAGCAAATGAAACATGGTTTTTGATTTCACGATAACTTCGGGTTTTTTCATTTTTGGCGAATTGCTAGTCTAATTCGACAGGAATTAAGCCAATGAAAAGTGCTTTTTGATTTCATGATAACTTTCGATTCATTCTGTTTTTGCGAATTGCTAGTCTAATTCGATTGGAATCGAGCTAAAGAAAAGCGGTTTTTCATTTCAACATAACTTTGGGTTTGTTCGTTTTTGGTGAATTGCTAGTCTAAATTGATTGGAATCGAGCCAATGAAAAGGGGATTCTGATTTCATGATAACTTCAGGTTTGTTCATTTTTGGCAAATTGCTAGTGTAATTAGATTGGAATCGAGCCAATAAAAAGTGGTTTTTCATTTCATGATAACTTCGGGTTTGTTCATTTGGAATTGTGCGAATGAAACAGGATTTTTGATTTCACGATAACTTCAGGTTTTTTCATTTTTGGTGAATTGCTAGTCTAAATCGATTGGAATCGAAACAATGAAAATTGGTTTTTCACTTCATGATAACTTCGGGTTTGTTCATTTTTGGTGAATTGCTAGTCTAAATCGCTTGGAATCGAGCCAATGAAAAGTGGCTTTTGATTTCATGATAACTTCGGCTTCGTTCGTTTTTGGCGAATTGCAAGTCTAATTCGATTGGAATCGAGCCGAAAAAAAGTGGTTTTGAATTTCCTGATAACTTCGGGTTTGTTCGTTTTTGGTGAATTGCTAGTCTTAATCGATTGGAATCGAGCCAATGAAAAGTAGCTTTTTATTTCATGATATCTTCGGGTTTGTTCATTTTGGCGAATTGGCAGTCTAATTCGATTCGAGTCCAGCCAATGAAAAGTGGTTTTTCATTTCATGATAACTTCAGCTTTGTTCATTTTTGGTGAATTGCTAGTCTAAATCGATTGGAATCGAGCCAATGAAAAGTGACTTTTGATTTCATGATAACTTCGGGTTTGTTCATTTTTGGCGAATTCCTAGTCTAATTCGATTGCAATCGAGCCAAAGAAAAGTGGTTTTTCATTTCATGCTAACTTCGAGTTTGTTCGTTTTTGGCGAATTGCTAACTTCGATTTGTTCATTTTTGGCAAATTGCTAGTCTAAATCGATTGGAATCGAGCCAATGAAAAGTGACTTTTGATTTCATGATAACTTCGGGTTTGTTCATTTTTTGCGAATCGCTAGTCTAATTCGATTGGAATCGAGCCAATGAAAAGTTGTTTTTCATTTCATGCTAACTTCGAGTTTGTTCGTTTTTGGCGAATTGCTAGTCTAATATGATTGGGATCGAGCCAATGAAAAATGACTTTTGATTTCATGAAACTTCGTGTTTGTTCATTTTTGGCGAATTGCTTGTCTTATTAGATTGGAATCGAGCCAATAAAAAAGTGGTTTTTCATTTCACGATAACTACGGGTTTGTTCATTTTGGCGAATTGCTAGTCTAAATCGATTGGAATCGAGCCAATGAAAAGTGGCTTTTGATTTCATGATACCTTTGGATTCGTTCGTTTTTGGCGACTTGCAAGTCTAATTCGATTGGAATCGAGCCGAAGAAAAAAGGTTTTCAATTTCATGATAACTTCGGGTTTGTTCGTTTTTGGTGAATTGCTAGTCTTAATAGATTGGAATTGAGCCAATGAAAAGTGGCTTTTGATTTCATGATATCTTCGGGTTTGTTCGTTTTGGCGAATCAGTAGTCTAATTCGATTCCAATCCAGCTAATGGAAAGTGGTTTTTGATTTCATGATAACTTCGGATTTCTTCAATTTTGTCGAATTTCTAGTCTAATTCGATTGGAATCAAGCCAAAGAAAAGTGGTTTTTAATTTCATGATAACTTCGGCTTTATCCATTTTTGGTGTATTGCTAGTCTAAAGTGATTAGAATCGAGCCAATGAAAAGTGACTTTTGATTTCTTGATAACTTCGGGTTTGTTCATTTTTTGCGAATTGCTAGTCTAATTTGATTGGAATCGAGCCAATGAAAAGTCGTTTTTCATTTCATGATAACTTCGAGTTTGTTCGTTTTCGGCAAATTGCTAGTCTAAAATGATTGGAATCGAGCCAATGAAAAGTGACTTTTGATTTCATAATAACTTTGGGTTTTGTTCATTTTTGGAGAATTGCTAGTCTATTTAGATTTGAATCGAGCCAATAAAAAGTGGTTTTTCATTTCATGATAACTTCAGGTTTGTTCGGTTTTGGCGAATTGCTAGTCTAATCGATTGGAATCGAGCCAATGAAAAGTGACTTTTTATTTCATGATAACTTCGGGTTTGTTCATTTTTTGCGAATTGCAAGTCTAATTCGATTAGAATCGAGCCAATGAAAAGTGATTTTTCATTTTATGATAACTTCGGGTTTGTTCTTTTTGGCGAATTGCTAGTCATAATCGTTTGGAATCGAGCCAATGAAAAGTGACTTTTGATTTCATAATAACTTCGGGTTTCTTCGTGCTCGGCGAATTGCTAGTCTAACTAGAATGGAATCGAGCCAACACAAAGTGGTTTTTCATTTCATGATAACTTCGGGTTTGTTCGTTTTTGGTGAATTACTCATCTAATTCGATTGGAATCGAGCTAATGAAACATGATTTTTGATTTCACGATAACTTCAGGTTTTTGCATTTTTAGTGAATTGCTAGTCTAATTCGATAGGAATCGAGCCAAAGAAAAGTGGTTTTTCATTTCTAGATAACATCGGGTTTGTTCATTTTTTGCGAATTGCTAGTCTAAATAGATTGGAAATGGGCCAATGAAAAGGGGCTTCTGATTTCATGATAACTTCGGGTTTGTTCGTTTTCGACGAATTAATAGTCTAATTCGATTGGATTCGAGCCAATGAAAAGTGGTTTTTCATTTCATGATAACTTTGTGCTTGTTCATTTTTAGCGAATTGGTAGTCTAAATCGATTGGAATCGAGACAATGAAAAGTGCTTTTTCATTTCATGATAACTTTGAATTTGTTCATTTTTGGCAAATTGCTAGTCTAAATCAATTGGAATCGAGCCAATGAAAAGTGACTTTTAATTTCATGATAACTTCGGGATCATTCATTTTTGGCGAATTGCAGGTCTAATACGAATGGAATCGATCTGAAGAAAAGTGGTTTTTAATTTCTTGACAACTTCGACTTTGTTCATTTTTGGCGAATTGCTAGTCTTAATCGATTGAAATCGAGCCAATGAAAAGTGGCTTTTGATTTCATGATAACTTCGGGTTCATTCATTTTTGCCGAATTGTAAGTCTAATTCGATTGGAATCGAGCCGAAGAAAAGTGGTTTTTAATTTCATGATAACTTCGGCTTTGTTTGTTTTTGGCGAATTGCTAGTCTTAATCAATTGGAATTGAGCCAATGAAAAGTGGCTTTTGATTTCATGATATCTTCGGGTTTGCTCGTTTTGGCAAATTGGTAGTCTAATTCGATTCGAATCCAACTAATGAAAACTGGTTTTTGATCTCATGATAACTTCTTATTTCTTAATTTTTGGTGAATCGCTAGTCTAATTTGATTGGAATCGAGCCAATGAAAAGTGGCTTTTGATTTCTTGATAACTTCGGGTTTGTTCATTTTTTGGCGAATTGCTAGTCTAATTCGATTCGGATCGAGCCAAAGAAAAGTGGTTTTTCATTTAATGATAACTTCGGGCTTGTTCATTTTCGGCGAATTGCTAGTCTAAATTGATTGGAATCGAGCTTTTGAAAAGTTGATTTTGATTTCATGATAACTTCGTGTTTGTTCGTTTTTGGCAAATTGCAAGTCTAATTCCATTGGAATCGAGCCAAGGAAAAGTGGTTTTTCATTTCATGATAACTTTGGGTTTGTTCATTTTTGGTGAATTGCTAGTCCAATTCGATTGGAATTGAGCCAACGAAAAGTGGCTTTCGATTTTATGATAACTTCGGGTTTGTTCATTTTTGGCAAATTGCTAGTCTAAGTCAATTGGAATCGAGCCAATGAAAAGTAGCTTTTGATTTCATGATAACTTCGGGTTTGTTCATTTTTGGCGAATTGCTAGTCTGATTCGATTGTAATCGAGCCGAAGAAAAGTGATTTTTCATCTCATGATAACTCGGGTTTGTTCATTTTTGGCGAATTGCTAGTCTAAATCGAATGGAATTGGGCTAATGAAAAGTTGATTTTGATTTCATTATAACCTCGGGTTTGTTCGTTTTTGGTGAATTGCTAGTCTAATTCGATTGGAATCGAGCGAAAGAAAAGTGGTTTTTCATTTCTAGATAACTTCGGGTTTGTTCATTTTTTACAAAGTGCTAGTCTAAATAGATTGGAATCGAGCCAATGAAAAGGGACTTCTGATTTCATGAAAACTTTGGGTTTGTTCATTTTCGATGAATTGTTAGTCTAATTCGTTTGGAATCGGGCCAATAAAAAGTGGTTTTTAATTTCATGATAACTTCAGGTTTGTTCATTTTTGGCGAATTGCTACTCTAAATCGATTGGGATCAAGACAATGAAAAGTGCTTTTTCATTTCATGATAACTTCAAATTTGTCCATTTATGGCGAATTACTAGTCTAAATCGATCGGAATCGAGCCAATGAAAAGTGGCTTTTGATTTTATGATATCTTCGGGTTTGTTCATTTTGGCGAATTGGTAGTCTAATTCGATTCGAATCCAGCTAATGAAAACTGGTTTTTGATTTCATGATAACTTCTTATTTCTTCATTTTTGGCGAATCGCTAGTCTAATTTGATTGGAATCGAGCCAATGAAAAGTGGTTTTTCATTTTGATTATAACTTCGGGTTTGTTTGTTTTTGCCGAATTGCTAGTCTAAATCGATTGGAATCGAGCCAATGAAAAGTGGCTTTTTATTCTTGATAACTTCGGGTTTGTTCGTTTTTGGCGAATTGCTAGTCTAATTCGATTTGAATCAAGCCAAAGAAAAGTGGTTTTTCATTTCATGATAACTTCGGGCTTGTTCATTTTCGGCGAATTGCTAGTCTAAATCGATTGGAATCGAGCTAATGAAAAGTTGATTTTGATTTCATGATAACTTCGGGTTTGTTTATTTTTGGCGAATTGCTAGTCTAAATCGATTGGAATCGAGCTAATGAAAAGTTGATTTTGATTTCATGATAACTTCGGGTTTGTTCTTTTTGGCGAATTGCAAGTCTAATTCAATTGGAATCGAGCCAATGAAAAGTGGTTTTTCATTTCATGATAACTTTAGGTTTGTTCATTTTTGGCGAATTGCTAGTCCAATTCGATTGGAATCGAGCCAATGAAAAGTGGCTTTTGATTTCAAGATAACTTTGGGTTTATTCATTTTTGGCAAATTGCTAGTCTAAGTCGATGGGAATCGAACCAATGAAAAGTAGCTTTTGATTTCATGATAACTTCGGGTTTGTTCATTTTTATCGAATTGCTAGTCTAATTCGATTGTAATCGAGTCAAATAAAAGTGATTTTTCATTTCATGATAACTTCAGGTTTGTTCATTTTTGGAGAATTGCTAGTCTGAATCGATTGGAATCGAGCTAATGAAAAGTTAATTTTGATTTCATGATAACTTCGGGTTCGTTCATTTTTGGTGAATTGGTAGTCTAATTCGATTGGAATCGAGCCATTGAAAAGTGGCTTTTGATTTCATGATATCTTCAAGTTTGTTCGTTTCCGCAAATTGGTAGTCTAATTCGATTCGAATCCAGCTAATGAAAAGTGGTTTTTGATTTCACGGTAACTTCGAATTTGATCGTTTTTGGCGAATTGCTAGTCTAATTTGATTGGAATTTAGCCAATGAAAAGTGGTTTTTGATTTCATGATAACTTCGGGTTTGTTCGCTTTTTCATGAAATGTTAGTCTAATTTGATTAGAATCAAGTCAATGAAATGTGGTTTTTGATTTCATGATAACTTTGGGCTTGTTCATTTTTGGCGAATTGCTAGTCTGATTCGATTGGAATCGAGCCAATAAAAATTAGTTTTTCATTTCATGATAACTTCGGGCTTGTTCATTTTTGGCTTATTGCTAGTCTAAATCGATTGGAATTGAGACAATGAAAAGTGGTTTTCCATTTCATGATAACTTCGGGTTTGTTCGTTTTTAGCGAATTGCTAGTCTAAATTGATTGGAATTGAACCAATGAAAATTAGCTTTTGATTTCATGATAACTTCGGGTTCGTTTGTTTTTAGTGAATTGCAAGTCTAATTCGAATGGAATCGAGCCAAAGAAAAGTGGTTTTTAATTTCATGATAACTTCGGCTTTGTTTGTTTTTGGTGAATTGCTAGTCTTGATTGATCGAAATCAAGCCAATGGAAAATGGCTTTTGATTTCATGATATCTTCTGGTTTGTTCATTTTGGCGAATTGGTAGTCTAATTCGATTCGAATCCAGCTAATGAAAAGGGGTTTTTGATTTCATGATAACTTCGGATTTCTTCATTTTTGGCGAATTGCTAGTCTAATTCGATTGGAATTGAGCCAATGAAAAGTGGTTTTTCATTTTGATGATAACTTCGGTTTGTTCATTTTTGGCAAATTGCTAGTCTAATTCGATTGGAATCGAGCCAAAAAAAAGTGGTTTTTCATTTCATGATAACTTTGGGTTTGTTCATTTTCGGCGAATTGCTAGTCTAAATCGATTGGAATCAAGCTAATGAAAAGTTGATTTTGATTTCATGATAACTTCGGGTTTGTTCGTTTTTGGCGAATTGCTAGTCTAATTCGTTCGGAATCAAGCCAATAAAAAGTGAATTTTCACTTCACGATAACTTTGGCTATGTTCATTTTTGGCGAATTGCTAGACCAATTCGATTGGAATCAAGCCAATGAAAAGTGGCTTTTGATTTCATGAGAACTTCGGGTTTGTTCGTTTTTGGGAAATTGCTAGTCTAAGTCGATTGGAATCGAGCCAATGAAAAGTGGCTTTTGATTTCTTGATAACTTCGGGTTCGTTTGCTTTTGGCAAATTGCAAGTCTAATTCGATTGGAATCGAGCTGAAGAAAAGTGGCTTTTAATTTCATGATAACTTCGGGTGTGTTCATTTTTGGCCAATTGCTAGTCTTAATCGATTGGAATCGAGCCAATGAAAAGTGGCTTTTGATTTCATGATATCTTCGGGTTTGTTCGTTTTGGCAAATTGGTAGTCTAATTCAATTCGAGTCCAGCTAATTAAAAGTGGTTTTCGATTTCACGATAACTTCTAATTTGTTCATTTTTGGCGAATTACTAGTCTAATTTGATTAGGAATTGAGCCAATGAAAAGTGGTTTTTGTTTTCACGATAACTTCGGGTTTGTTCTGTTTTTCGCGAAATGTTAGTCTAATTGGATTAGAATCGAGCTAACGAAATGTGGTTTTTGATTTCATAATAACTTTGGGTTTGCTCGTTTTTGGCAAATTACTAGTCTAATTCGACTAGAATCGAGCCAATGAAAAGTGGTTTTTCATTTCATGATAACTTCGGGTTTTTTCATTTTTGGCGAATTGCTAGTCTAAAACGATTGGAATCGAGCCAATGAAAAGTGACTTTTGATTTCATGATAACTTCAATTTGTTCATTTTTGGCGAATTACTAGTCTAATTAGATTGGAATCGAGCCAATAAAAAGTGGTTTTTCATTTCATGATAACTTCGGGTTTGTACGTTTTTGGCGAATTGCAAGTCTAAATCGATTGGAATCGAGCCAATGAAAAGTGACTTTTGATTTCATGATAACTTCGGGTTTGTTCGTTTTTTGGCAAATTGCTAGTCTAAATCGATTGGAATCGAGCCAATAAAAAGTGGTTTTTCACTTCACAATAACTTTGGCTATGTTCGTTTTTGGCGAATTGCTAGTCCAATTCGATTGGAATCGAGCCAATGAAAAGTGGCTTTTGATTTCATGATAACTTCAGGTTTGTTCAATTTTTGGCAAATTGCCAGTCTAAGTTGATTGGAATCGAGCCAATGAAAAGTGGCTTTTGATTTCCTGATAACTTTGGGTTCGTTCGCTTTTGGCGAATTGCAAGTCTAATTCGATTGGAATCGAGCTGAAGAAAAGTGGTTTTTAATTTCATGATAACTTCGGGTTTGTTCGTTTTTGGCGAGTTGCTTGTCTAATCGATTGGAATCGAGCCAATGAAAAGTGGCCTTTGATTTCATGATATCTTCGGGTTTGTTCGTTTTGGGAAATTGGTAGTCTAATTCGATTCGAATCCAGCTATTGCAAAGTGGTTTTGGATTTCACGATAACTTCGAATTTGTTCGTTTTTGGCAAATTACTAGTCTAATTTGATTGGAATTGAGCCAATGAAAAGTGATTTTTGATTTCATGATAACTTCGGGTTTATTCATTTTTGGCGAATTGCTAGTCTAATTAGATTGGAATCGAGCCAATAAAAAGTGATTTTTCATTTCATGATAACTTCGGGTTTGTACGTTTTTGGCGAATTGCTAGTCTAAATCGATTGGAATCGAGCAAATGAAAAGTGACTTTCAATTTCATGCTAACTTCGGGCTTGTTCATTTTTTGCGAATTGCTAGTCTAACTCGATTGGAATCGAACCAAAGAAAAGTGGTTTTTCATTTCATGATAATTTCGAGTTTGTTCATTTTGGGCTTATTGCTCGTCTAATTCGATTCGAATCCAACTAATGAAAAGTTGATTTTGATTTCATGATAACTTCGGGTTTGTTCATTAGTGGCGAATTGCTAGTGTAATTTGATTGGGATCGAGCAAATGTAAAGTGGTTTTTCATTTCATGATAACTTCGGGATTGTTCGTTTTTGGCTTATTGCTCGTCTAATTCGATTCGAATCCAAATAATGAAAAGTTGATTTTTGATTTCATGATAACTTCAGGTTTTTCGTTTTTGGCGAATCATTAGTCTAAATCGATTGGAATCGAGCCAATGGAAAGTGGCTTTTGATTTCATGATAACTTCGGGTTTGTTCATTTTTGGCGAATTGCTAGCCTAAATCGATTGGAATCGGGCTATTGAAAAGTTAATTTTGATTTCATGATAACTTCGGATTTGTTCATTTTTGGAGAATTGCTAGTTTAATTCGATTGGAATCGAGTCAAAGAAAAGTGGTTTTTCATTTCTAGATAACTTCAGATTTGTTTATTTTTTGCGAATTGCTAGTCTAAATAGATTGGAATCGAGCCAATGAAAAGGGGCTTCTGATTTCATGATGACTTCGGGTTTGTTCATTTTCGACGAATTGCTAGTTCAATTCGATTGGAACCGAGCCAATAAAAAGTGGTTTTTCATTTCATGATAACTTCGGGTTTGTTCGTTTTTGGCGAATTGCTAATCTAAATCGATTGGAATCGAGACAATGAAAAGTGGTTTTTTATTTCATGATAACTTTGGATTTGTTTGTTTTTGACGAATTGCTAGTCTAAATCGATTGGAATCGAGCCAATGAAAAGTGGCTTTTGATTTCATGATAACTTCGGGTTCATTCGTTTTTGGATAATTGCAAGTCCAATTCGATTGGAATCGAGCTGAAGAAAAGTGGTTTTTAATTTCTTGATAACTTCGTCTTTGTTCATTTTTGGCGAATTGCTAGTCTTAATCGATTTGAATCGAGCCAATGAAAAGTGGCTTTTGATATCATGATATCTTCGGGTTTGTTCATTTTGGCGAATTGGTAGTCTAATTCGATTCGAATCCAGCTAATGAAAAGTGGTTTTTGATTTCATGATAACTTCTGATTTCTTTGTTTTTGGCAAATTGCTTGTCTAATTCAATTGGAATCGAGCCAATGAATAGTGGTGTTTGATTTCATGATAATGTCGGGTTCGTTCGTTTTTGGCGAATTGCTAGTCTTAATCGATTTGAATCGAGCCAATGAAAAGTGGCTTTTGATATCATGATATCTTCGGGTTTGTTCATTTTGGCGAATTGGTAGTCTAATTCGATTCGAATCCAGCTAATGAAAAGTGGTTTTTGATTTCATGATAACTTCTGATTTCTTCGTTTTTGGCAAATCACTAGTCTAATTTGATTGGAATCGAGCCAATGAAAAGGGGTTTTTCATTTTGATGATAACTTTGGGCTTGTTTGTTTTTGCCAAATTGCTAGTCAAAATCAATTGGAATCGAGCCAATGAAAAGTGGCTTTTGATTTCTTGATAACTTCGGGTTTGTTCATTTTTGGCAAATTGCAAGTCCAATTCGATTGGAATCGAGCCAAAGAAATGTTATTTTCCATTTTGCGATAACTTCGGGTTTGTTCATTTTTGGCGAATTACTAGTCTAAATCGATTGGAATCAAGCTAATGGAAAGTGCCTTTTGATTTCATGATATCTTTGGGTTTGTTCGTTTTGGCGAATTGGTTATCTAATTCGATTCGAATCCAGCTAATGAAAAGTGATTTTTGATTTCACGATAACTTCGAATTTGTTTATTTTTGGCGAATTGCTAGTCTAATTTGATTGGAATTGAGCCAATGAAACGTGGTTTTTGATTTCACGAGATCTTCGGGTTTGTTCGCTTTGTCGCGAAATGTTATTCTAATTTGATTAGAATCGAGCTAACAAAATGTGGTTTTTGATTTTATGATACCTTTGGGTTTGTACGTTTTTGGCGAATTGCTAGTCTAGCTCGATAGGAATCGAGCAAATGAAAAGTGGTTTTTCATTTCTAGATAACTTCGGGTTTGATCATTTTTGACGAATTACTTGTCTATTTCGATTGGAATCGAGCCAGAGAAAAGCGGTTTTTCATTTCATGATAACTTTGAGTTTGCTCATTTTTGGCGAATTGCCCACCTAATTTGATTGGAATCAAGCTAATGAAAAGTGGATTTTGATTTCACGATAACTTCGGGTTTGTTCATTTTTGGTGAATTGCAAATTCGATTAGAATGAGCCAATAAAAAGTGGTTTTTCATTTCTTGATAACTTCGGGTTTGTTAGTTTTTGGCGAATTGTAAGGCCAATTCTATTGGAATCGAGCCAATGAAATGTAGCTTTGGATTTCATGATAACTTCGGGTTTGTTCATTTTTGACGAGTTGCTAGTCTAATTCGATTGGAATCGAGCCAAAGAAATGTTGTTTTCCATTTCAAGATAACTTCAGGTTTGTTCATTTTTGGCGAATTGCTAGTCTAAATCGATTGGAATCGAGCCAATGAAAAGTGGCTTTTGATTTCATGATATCTTCGAGTTTGTTCATTTTGGCGAATTGGTAGTCTAATTCGATTCGACCCCAACTAATGAAAAGTGGTTTTTGATTTCACGATAACTTCGAATTTTTTCGTTTTTGACGAATTACTAGTCTAATTTGATTGGAATTGAGCCAATGAAAAGTGGTTTTCGATTTCACAATAACTTCGAATTTGTTCGTTTCTGGCGAATTACTATTATAATATTATTGGAATTGAGACAATGAAAAGTTGATTTTGATTTCATGATAACTTCGGGGTTGTTCGATTTTTCGTAAAATGTTAGTCTAATTTGATTAGAATCGAGCTAACAAAATGCGGTTTTTGATTTCATGATAACTTTGGGTTTGTTCATTTTTGGCGAATTGCTAGTCTAATTCGATTGGAATCGAGCCAAAGAAAAGTGGTTTTTAATTACATGATAACTTCGGGTTTGTTCATTTTTGGCAAATGGCTAGTGCAAATAAATTGTAATCGAGGCAATGAAATGTAGCCTTTGATTTCATGATAACATCGGGCTTCGTTCGTTTTTGGTGAATTGCTATTAAATTTGATTGGAATCAAGCCAAAGAAAAGTGGTTTTTCATTTCATGATAACTTTGGGTTTGTTCATTTTTGGCGAATTGCTAATCTAAATCGATTGGAATCGAGCCAATGAAAAGTGGCTTTTGATTTCATGATCACTTCGTGTTTGTTCGTATTTTGGAAATTGCTAGTCTAATTCGATTGCAATCTAGCCAACGAAAAGTGGTTTTTCATTTCATGATAACTTCGGGTTTGTTCATTTTTGGAGAATTGCTTGTCTAAAACAATTGGAATCGAGCAAATGAAAAGTGGCTTTTGATTTCATGATAACTTTGGTTTTTTTTTTTGGTTTTTGTCCAATTGCTAGTCTAATTCGATTGGGATCAAGCCAACGAAAAATGCCTTTTCATTTTATGATAACTTCGGGCTTATTCGTTTTAGGTGAATTGCTAGTCTAATTCGATTTGAATCGAGCCAAAGAAAAGTGGTTTTTCATTTCGTGATGTCTTCGGGTTTGTTCATTTTTGACGAATTGCTAATCTAAATAGATTGGAATCAAGCTAATGAAAAGGGGCTTTTGATTTCCTGATAACTTCGGGCTTGTTCGTTTTTAGCGAATTGCTAGTCTAATCCAATTGGAATTGAGCCAATAAAAAGTGGTTTTTTATTTCATGATAACTTCGAATTTCTTCGTTTTTAGCAAATTGCTAGTCTAATTTGATTGGAATCAAGCCAATGAAAAGTGGTTTTTGATTTCATGATAACTTCGATTTTGTTCGTTTTTCGCGAATTGCTAGTCGAATTCAATTAGAATCGAGGTAATGAAAAGTGGTTTTTGATTTCATGATAAGTTCTGGCTTGTCCGTTTTTGGTGAATTGCTAGTCTAATCAGAGTGGAATCGAGCCAAAGAAAAGTGATTTTTCATTTAATGATAAGATCGGGTTTATTGTTTTGGCGAATTGCTCGTCTAATTCGGTTGGAATCGAGCTAATGAAAAGTGGCTTTTGATTTCATGATAACTTCGGGTTCGTTCATTTTTGGCGAATTGCTCGTCTAATTCGGTTGGAATCGAGCTAATGAAAAGGGGCTTTTGATTTCATGATAACTTCGGGTTCGTTCATTTTTGGCGAATTGCTCGTCTAATTCGGTTGGAATCGAGCTAATGAAAAGGGGCTTTTGATTTCATGATAACTTCGGGTTCGTTCATTTTTGGCGAATTGCTCGTCTAATTCGGTTGGAATCGAGCTAATGAAAAGGGGCTTTTGATTTCATGATAACTTCGGGTTCGTTCATTTTTGGCGAATTGCTCGTCTAATTCGGTTGGAATCGAGCTAATGAAAAGGGGCTTTTGATTTCATGATAACTTCGGGTTCGTTCATTTTTGGCGAATTGCTAGTCTAATTCGATAGGAATCGAGCCAGTTAAAAGTGCTTTTTGATTTCATGATAAATTCCGGTTCGTTCGTTTTTGGCGATTTGCTAGTCTAATTCGATGGGAATCGAACCAAAGAAAAGTGGTTTTTCATTTCAACATAACTTCGGGTTTGTTCATTTTTGGCGAATTGCTAGTCTAAATAGATTGGAATCGAGCCAATGAAAAGGGGCTTCTGATTTTATGATAACTTCGAGTTTGTTCGAATTGCTAGTGTAATTAGATTGGAATCGAGCCAATAAAAAGTGGTTTTTCATTTCATGATAACTTCGGGTTTGTTCGTTTTTGGCGAATTTCTCGTCTAATTCGATTGGAATCGAGCTAATGAAACGTGAATATTTATTTCACGATAACTTTGGGTGTTTTCATTTTTGGCGAATTGCTAGTCTAATTCGATAGGAATCGAGCCAATGAAAAGTGCTTTTTGATTTCATGATAACTTCGGGTTCGTTCATTTTTGGCGAATTGCTAGTCTAATTCGATTGGAATCGAGCCAAATAAAAGTGGTCTTTCATTTCAAGATAACTTCGGGTCTGTTCGTTTTTGGCGAATTGCTAGTCTAAATCGATTGGAATGGAGACAATGAAAAGTGGTTTTCCATTTCATGATACCTTCAAGTTTGTTTGTTTTTGGCGAATTGCTAGTCTAAATCGATTGGAATCGAGCCAATGAAAAGTGACTTTTGATTTCATGATAACTTCGAGTTCTTTCAAGCAAATTGCAAGTCTAATTCGGTTGGAATCGAGCCGAAGAAAAGTGGTATTTCATTTCATTATAACTTCGGGTTTGTTCATTTTTGGCGAATTGCTAGTCTTAATCGATTGGAATCGAGCCAATGGAAAATGTCTTTTGATTTCATGATGTCTTCAGGTTTGTTCATTTTGGTGGATTGGTAGTCTAATTCGATTCAAATCCAGCTAATGAAAAGTGGTTTTTGATTTCATGATAACTTCGAATTTCTTCGTTTTTGGTGAATCGCTAGTCTAATTCTATTGGAATCGAGCCAATGAAAAGTGGTTTTTCATTTCATGATAACTTCAGGTTTGATCGTTTTTGGAGAATTGCTAGTCTAATTCGATTGGAATCGAGACAATGAAAACTGATTTTTCATTTCATGATAACTTCGGGTTTGTTTGTTTTCGACGAATTGCTAGCCTAAATCGATTGGAATCAAGCAAATGAAAAGTGGCTTATGATTTCATGATAACTTCGGGTTTGTTCGTTTTTTGGCGAATTGCTAGTCGAATTCGATTGAAATCGAGACAATGAAAAGTGGTTCTTCATTTCATGATAACTTTGGGTTTGTTCGTTTTATGCGAATTGCTAGTCTAAACAGATTGGAATCGAGTAAATAAAAAGTGGCTTTTGATTTCATGATAACTTCGGGTTCGTTTATTTTTGGAGAATTGCAAGTCTAATTCGATTGGAATCGAGCCAAAGAAAAGTGGTTTTTAATTTCATGATAATTTTGAGTTTGTTCATTTTTGGCAAGGTTCTAGTCTAAATCGATTGGAATCGAGCCAATGAAAAGTGGCTTTTGGTTTCAGGATATCTTCGGGTTTGTTCGTTTTGGCGAATTGGTAGTCTAATTCGATTCGAATCCAGCTAATCAAAAGTGATTTTTGATTTCATTATAACTTCGAATTTCTTCGTTTTTAGCGAATTACTAGTCTAATTCGATTGGAATCGAGCCAAGGAAAAGTGGTTTTTCATTTCATGATAACTTCGGGTTTGTTCATTTTTGGCAAATTGCCAGTCTAAAACAATTGGAATCGAGCCAATGAAAAGTGACTTCTGATTTCATGATAACTTCGGGTTTTTTCATTTTTTACGAATTGCTAGTCTAATTCGATTCAAATCGAGCCAATGAAAAGTGGTTTTTCATTTCATGATAACTTCGTGTTTGTTTGTTTTTTAGCGAATTAAGCGAATGAAAAGTGACTTTTGATTTCATTATAACTTCGGGTTTGTTCTTTTTTGCGAATTGCTAGTCTAATTCGATTTGAATCGA
>NW_019234930.1:109775-187083 GCF_002742605.1 Olea europaea var. sylvestris
ATTTTTCATTTCATGATAAGATCGGGTTTATTGTTTTGACGAATTGCTCGTCTAATTCGGTTGGAATCGAGCTAATGAAAAGTGGCTTTTGATTTCATGATAACTTCGGGTTTGTTTGTTTTTGGCGAATTGCTAGTCTAAATCGATTGGAATCGAGCCAATGAGAAGTGGCTTTTGATTTCATGATAACTTCTAGTTTGTTCATTTTTGGCTAATAGCTAGTCTAATTCGATTGGAATCGAGCCAAAGAAAAGTGGTTTTTCATTTCATGATAACATCAGGTTTGTTCGTAAGCGAATTGCTCATCTAATTCAATTGAAATCGAGCTAATGAAACGTGGTTTTTGATTACACGATAACTTCGGGGTTTTTCATTTTTGGGGAATTGCTAGTCTAATTCGATAGGAATCGAGCCAGTTAAAAGTGCTTTTTGATTTCATGATAAATTCCGGTTCGTTCGTTTTTGGCGATTTGCTAGTCTAATTCGATGGGAATCGAACCAAAGAAAAGTGGTTTTTCATTTCAACATAACTTCGGGTTTGTTCATTTTTGGCGAATTGCTAGTCTAAACAGATTGGAATCGAGCCAATGAAAAGGGGCTTCTGATTTCATTATAACTTCGAGTTTGTTCGAATTGCTAGTGTAATTAGATTGGAATCGAGCCAATAAAAAGTGGTTTTTCATTTCATGATAACTTCGGGTTTGTTCGTTTTTGGCGAATTGCTCGTCTAATTCGATTGGAATCGAGCCGAAGAAAAGTGGTTTTTCATTTCATGATAACTTCGGGTTTGTTCGTTTTTGGCGAATTGCTCGTCTAATTCGATTGGAATCGAGCCGAAGAAAAGTGGTTTTTCATTTCATGATAACTTCGGGTTTGTTCGTTTTTGGCGAATTGCTCGTCTAATTCGATTGGAATCGAGCCGAAGAAAAGTGGTTTTTCATTTCATGATAACTTCGGGTTTGTTCGTTTTTGGCGAATTGCTCGTCTAATTCGATTGGAATCGAGCCGAAGAAAAGTGGTTTTTCATTTCATGATAACTTCGGGTTTGTTCGTTTTTGGCGAATTGCTCGTCTAATTCGATTGGAATCGAGCCGAAGAAAAGTGGTTTTTCATTTCATGATAACTTCGGGTTTGTTCGTTTTTGGCGAATTGCTCGTCTAATTCGATTGGAATCGAGCCGAAGAAAAGTGGTTTTTCATTTCATTATAACTTCGGGTTTGTTCATTTTTGGCGAATTGCTAGTCTTAATCGATTGGAATCGAGCCAATGGAAAATGGATTTTGATTTCATGATGTCTTCGGGTTTGTTCATTTTAGCGGATTGGTAGTCTAATTCGATTCAAATCCAGCTAATGAAAAGTGGTTTTTGATTTCATGATAACTTCAAATTTCTTCGTTTTTGGCGAATCGCTAGTCTAATTCTATTGGAATCGAGCCAATGAAAAGTGGTTTTTCATTTCATGATAACTTCAGGTTTGATCGTTTTTGGAGAATTGCTAGTCTAATTCGATTGGAATCGAGACAATGAAAACTGGTTTTTCATTTCATGATAACTTCGGGTTTGTTTATTTTCGACGAATTGCTAGCCTAAATCGATTGGAATCAAGCAAATGAAAAGTGGCTTATGATTTCATGATAACTTTGGGTTTGTTCATTTTTTGGCGAATTGCTAGTCGAATTCGATTGGAATCGAGACAATGAAAAGTGGTTCTTCATTTCATGATAACTTCGGGTTTGTTCGTTTTATGCGAATTGCTAGTCTAAACAGATTGGAATCGAGCAAATTAAAAGTGGCTATTGATTTCATGATAACTTCGGGTTCGTTTATTTTTGGAGAATTGCAAGTCTAATTCGATTGGAATCGAGCCAAAGAAAAGTAGTTTTTAATTTCATGATAATTTTGAGTTTGTTCGTTTTTGGCAAGGTTCTAGTCTAAATCGATTGGAATTGAGCCAATGAAAAGTGGCTTTTGGTTTCAGGATATCTTCGGGTTTGTTCGTTTTGGCGAATTGGTAGTCTAATTCGATTCGAATCCAGCTAATCAAAAGTGGTTTTTGATTTCATTATAACTTTGAATTTCTTCATTTTTAGCGAATTACTAGTCCAACTCGATTGGAATCGAGCCAAGGAAAAGTGGTTTTTCATTTCATGATAACTTCGGGTTTGTTCATTTTTGGCAAATTGCCAGTCTAAAACAATTGGAATCGAGCCAATGAAAAGTGACTTCTGATTTCATGATAACTTCGGGTTTTTTCATTTTTTACGAATTGCTAGTCTAATTCGATTCAAATCGAGCCAATGAAAAGTGGTTTTTCATTTCATGATAACTTCGTGTTTGTTTGTTTTTTAGCGAATTGCTAGTCTAAATCGATAGGAGTCGAGCGAATGAAAAGTGACTTTTGATTTCATTATAACTTCGGGTTTGTTCTTTTTTGCGAATTGCTAGTCTAATTCGATTTGAATCGACTCAATGAAAAGTGATTTTTCATTTCATGATAACTTCGGGTTTGTTCGATTTTGGCGAATTGATAGTCGAAATCGATTGGAATCGAGACAATAAAAAGTAGTATTTCATTTCATGATAACTTCGGGTTTGTTCATTTTTGGCAAATGGCTAGTGCAAATAAATTGTAATCGAGGCAATGAAATGTAGCCTTTGATTTCATGATAACTTCGGGTTTGTTCATTTTTGGCAAATGGCTAGTGCAAATAAATTGTAATCGAGGCAATGAAATGTAGCCTTTGATTTCATGATAACATCGGGCTTCGTTCGTTTTTGGTGAATTGCTATTAAATTTGATTGGAATCAAGCCAAAGAAAAGTGGTTTTTCATTTCATGATAACTTTGGGTTTGTTCATTTTTGGCGAATTGCTAATCTAAATCGATTGGAATCGAGCCAATGAAAAGTGGATTTTGATTTCATGATCACTTCGTGTTTGTTCGTATTTTGCGAATTGCTAGTCTAATTCGATTGCAATCGAGCCAACGAAAAGTGGTTTTTCATTTCATGATAACTTCGGGTTTGTTCATTTTTGGAGAATCGCTTGTCTAAAACAATTAGAATCGAGCAAATGAAAAGTGGCTTTTGATTTCATGATAACTTTGGTTTTTTTTTGGTTTTTGTCCAATTGCTAGTCTAATTCGATTGGGATCAAGCCAACGAAAAATGCCTTTTCATTTTATGATAACTTCGGGCTTATTCGTTTTAGGTGAATTGCTAGTCTAATTCGATTTGAATCGAGCCAAAGAAAAGTGGTTTTTCATTTCGTGATGTCTTCGGGTTTGTTCATTTTTGACGAATTGCTAATCTAAATAGATTGGAATCAAGCTAATGAAAAGGGGCTTTTGATTTCCTGATAACTTCGGGCTTGTTCGTTTTTAGCGAATTGCTAGTCTAATCCAATTGGAATTGAGCCAATAAAAAGTGGTTTTTTATTTCATGATAACTTCGAATTTCTTCGTTTTTAGCAAATTGCTAGTCTAATTTGATTGGAATCGAGCCAATGAAAAGTGGTTTTTGATTTCATGATAACTTCGATTTTGTTCGTTTTTCGCGAATTGCTAGTCTAATTCAATTAGAATCGAGGTAATGAAAAGTGGTTTTTGATTTCATGATAAGTTCTGGCTTGTCTGTTTTTGGCGAATTGCTAGTCTAATTAGATTGGAATCGAGCCAAAGAAAAGTGATTTTTCATTTCATGATAAGATCGGGTTTATTGTTTTGACGAATTGCTCGTCTAATTCGGTTGGAATCGAGCTAATGAAAAGTGGCTTTTGATTTCATGATAACTTCGGGTTTGTTCTTTTTTGGCGAATTGTTAGTCTAAATCGATTGGAATCGAGCCCAAGAAAATTTGTTTTTCATTTCATGAGAACTTCAGATTTGTTTGTTTTTGGCGAATTGCTAGTCTAAATCGATTGGAATCGAGCCAATGAGAAGTGGCTTTTGATTTCATGATAACTTCTAGTTTGTTCATTTTTGGCTAATAGCTAGTCTAATTCGATTGGAATCGAGCCAAAGAAAAGTGGTTTTTCATTTCATGATAACATCAGGTTTGTTCGTAAGCGAATTGCTCATCTAATTCAATTGAAATCGAGCTAATGAAACGTGGTTTTTGATTACACGATAACTTCGGGGTTTTTCATTTTTGGGGAATTGCTAGTCTAATTCGATAGGAATCGAGCCAGTTAAAAGTGCTTTTTGATTTCATGATAAATTCCGGTTCGTTCGTTTTTGGCGATTTGCTAGTCTAATTCGATGGGAATCGAACCAAAGAAAAGTGGTTTTTCATTTCAACATAACTTCGGGTTTGTTCATTTTTGGCGAATTGCTAGTCTAAACAGATTGGAATCGAGCCAATGAAAAGGGGCTTCTGATTTCATGATAACTTCGAGTTTGTTCGAATTGCTGGTGTAATTAGATTGGAATCGAGCCAATAAAAAGTGGTTTTTCATTTCATGATAACTTCGGGTTTGTTCGTTTTTGGCGAATTGCTCGTCTAATTCGATTGGAATCGAGCTAATGAAACGTGATTATTTATTTCACGATAACTTTGGGTGTTTTCATTTTTGGCGAATTGCTAGTCTAATTCGATAGGAATCGAGCCAATGAAAAGTGCTTTTTGATTTCATGATAACTTCGGGTTCGTTCATTTTTGGCGAATTGCTAGTCTAATTCGATAGGAATCGAGCCAATGAAAAGTGCTTTTTGATTTCATGATAACTTCGGGTTCGTTCATTTTTGGCGAATTGCTAGTCTAATTCGATTGGAATCGAGCCAAATAAAAGTGGTCTTTCATTTCAAGATAACTTCGGGTTTGTTCGTTTTTGGTGAATTGCTAGTCTAAATCGATTGGAATGGAGACAATGAAAAGTGGTTTTCCATTTCATGATACGTTCAGGTTTGTTTGTTTTTGGTGAATTGCTAGTCTAAATCGATTGGAATCGAGCCAATAAAAAGTGACTTTTGATTTCATGATAACTTCGAGTTCGTTCATTTTGAGCAAATTGCAAGTCTAATTCGATTGGAATCGAGCCGAAGAAAAGTGATTTTTCATTTCATGATAACTTCGGGTTTGTTCGTTTTTGGCGAATTGCTAGTCTTAATCGATTGGAATCGAGCCAATGGAAAATGGCTTTTGATTTCATGATGTCTTCGGGTTTGTTCATTTTGGCGGATTGGTAGTCTAATTCGATTCAAATCCAGCTAATGAAAAGTGATTTTTGATTTCATGATAAATTTTAATTTCTTCGTTTTTTGCGAATTACTAGTCTAATTCGATTGGAATCGAGCCAATGAAAAGTAGTTTTTCATTTCTTGATAACTTTGGGTTTGTTCCTTTTTGGCGAATTGCTATTGCCAATAAAAAGTGGCTTTTTATTTTATGATAACTTCGGGTTTGTTCATTTTTGGCGAATTGCTAGTCTAATTCGATTGGAATCGAGCCAAAGAAAAGTGGTTTTTCATTTCATGATAACTTTGGATTTGTTTGTCTTTAGCGAATTGCTTATATAAATCGATTGGAATCGAGCCAATGAAAAGTGGCCTTTGATTTCACGATAACTTCAGGCTTGTTCATTTTTTACGAATTGCTAGCCCAATTCGATTGGAATTGAGCCAATGAAAAGTGGTTTTTGGTTCCTTGGTAACGTCTGGTTTGTTCATTTTTGTGAATTGCTAGTCTAATTCAATTGGAATCGGGCCAACGAAAAGTGGCTTTTGAATTCATGATAACTTACGTTTGTTATTTTTTGGCAAATTGCTAGTCTAATTCGATTGGAATCGAGCCAACGAAAAGTGGCTTTCAATTTCATGATAACTTCAAGTTTGTTCGTCTTTGGCGAATTGTTAGTCTAATTCGATTGGAATTGTGCCAATGAAATATTGCTTTTGATTTGACAATAACTTCGGGTTTGTTCATTTTTTTGCGAATTGCTAGTCTAAATCGATTGGAATCGGGCCAATGAAAAGTGGTTTTTCATTCCATGATAACTTCGGGTTTGTTCGTTTTTGGCGAATTACTAGTCTAAATCTATTGGAATCAAGAAAATGAAAAGTTGTTTTTAGTTTCATGATAACTTTGGGTTTGTTCATTTCTGGCGAATTGCTAGCCTACTTCGATTGGAATCGAGCCAATGAGAAGTGGTTTTTGATTTCATGATAACTTCAGGTTTGATCATTTTTGGAGGATTGCTAGTCTAATTCGATTGGAATCGAGACAATGAAAACTGGTTTTTCATTTCATGATAACTTCAGGTTTGTTCGTTTTCGGCGAATTGCTAGCCTAAATCGATTGGAATCAAGCAAATGAAAAGTGGCTTATGATTTCATGATAACTTCGGGGTTTGTTCATTTTTTGGCGAAATGCTAGTCTAATTCGATTGGAATCGAGACAATGAAAAGTGGTTCTTCATTTCATGATAACTTCGGGTTTGTTCGTTTTATGCGAATTGCTAGTCTAAATCGATTGGAATCGAGCCAAAGAAAAGGGGCTTTCAATTTCTTGATAACTTCGGGTTTTTTCATTTTTGGCGAATTGCTAGTGTAGTTCGATTGGAATCGAGCGAATAAAAAGTGGTTTTTCATTTCATGTTAACTTCGGGTTTGTTCGCTTTTGGCGAATTGCAAGTCTAAATCGATTGGAATCGAGCCAATGAAAAGGGACTTTTGAGTTCATGATAACTTCGGGTTTGTTCGTTTTTTGCGAATTGCTTGTCTAATTCGATTGGAATCGAGCCAATGAAAAGTGGTTTTTCATTTCACAATAACTTCAGGTTTGTTCGTTTTTGGCGAATTGTTAGGCTAAATCGATTGGAATCGAGCAAATGAAAAGTGGTTTTTGATTTCATGATAACTTCGAGTTTGTTCGTTTTTGGCGAACTGCTAGCCTAATTCGATTGGAATCGAGCCAATGAGAAGTGGTTTTTGATTTCATGATAACTTCGGGTTTGTTTATTTTTGGAGAATTACTAGTCTAAATCGATTGGAATAAAGACAACGAAAAGTGTTTTTTCTTGTCATGATAACTTCGGGTTTGCTCGTTTTTGGAGAATGCCTAGTCGAATTCAATTGGAATCGAGACACTGAAAAGTGATTATTCATTTCATGATAACTTCGGGTTTGTTCATTTTTGGCGAATTGCTAGTCTAATTCGATTGGAATCAAGCCAATGAAAAGTGGTTTTTCATTTCATAATAACTTCGGGTTTGTTCGTTTTTGGCGAATTACTAGTCTAAATCGATTGGAATCAAGCAAATGAAAAGTTGTTTTTAATTTCATGATAACTTCGGGTTTGTTCATTTTTGGAGAATTGCTAGCCTAATTCGATTGGAATCGAGCCAATGAGAAGTGGTTTTTGATTTCATGATAACTTCAGGTTTGATCGTTTTTGGAGAATTGCTAGTCTAATTCGGTTGGAATCGAGACAATGAAAACTGGTTTGTCATTTCATGATAACTTCGGGTTTGTTCGTTTTCGGCGAATTGCTAGCCTAAATCGATTGGAATCAAGCAAATGAAAAGTGGCTTATGATTTCATGATAACTTCTGGTTTGTTCATTTTTTGTCGGATTGCTAGTCTAATCGATTGGAATCGAGACAATGAAAAGTGGTTCTTCATTTCATGATAACTTCAGGTTTGTTCGTTTTATGCAAATTGCTAATCTAAATCGATTGGAATCGGGCCAATTAAAAGTGGCTTTTGATTTCATGATAACTTCGGGTTCGTTTATTTTTGGAGAATCGCAAGTCTAATTCGATTGGAATCGAGCCAAAGAAAAGTGGTTTTTAATTTCATGACAATTTTGAGTTTGTTCGTTTTTGGCAAGGTTATAGTCTAAATCGATTGGAATCCGCCAATGAAAAGTGGCTTTTGATTTCAGGATATCTTCGGGTGTGTTCGTTTTTGGCGAATTGCTATTCTAAATCGATTGGAATTGAGCTAATGAAAAGTTGATTTTCATTTCATGATAACTTCGGGTTTGTTTGTTTTTAGCGAATTTCTAGTCTAATTCGATTGGAATCGAGCCAATGAAAAGTAGTTTTTCATTTCATGATAACTTTGGGTTTGTTCCTTTTTGGCGAATTGCTATTGCCAATAAAAAGTGGCTTTTGATTTTATGATAACTTCGGGTTTGTTCATTTTTGGCGAATTGCTAGTCTAATTCGATTGGAATTGAGCCAAAGAAAAGTGGTTTTTCATTTCATGATAACTTTGGATTTGTTTGTCTTTAGCGAATTGCTTGTATAAATCGATTGGAATAGAGCCAATGAAAAGTGGTTTTTCATTTCATGATAATATCGGGTTTGCTCATTTTTGGCGAATTGCTAGTCTAAAACGATTGGAATCGAGCCAATGAAAAGTGACTTTTGATTTCATGATAACTTAGGGTTTGTTCGTTTTTGGTGAATAGCTAGTCTAAAACGACTTGAATCGAGCCAATGAAAAGTGTTTTTTCATTTCATGATAAAATTGGATTTGTTTATTTTTTGCGAATTGCTAGTCTAAATCGATTAGAATCGAGCCAATGAAAAGTGACGTTTGATTTCATGATAACTTCGGGTTTGTTCATTTTTTGAGAATTGCAAATCTAATTCGAATGGAATCGAGCTAATGAAAAGTGGCTTTTCATTTCATAATAACTTCAGGTTTGTTCATTTTTTGCGAATTGCAAGTCTAAATCAATTGGAATCGAGCAAATGAAAAGTGGTTTTTGATTTCATGATAACTTCAGGTTTGTTCATTTCTGGCGAATTGCTAGCCAAATTCGATTAAAATCAAGCCAATGAGAAGTGGTTTTTGGTTTCATGACAACTTCAGGTTTGTTCGTTTTTGGAGAATTGCTAGTCTAATTCGTTTGGAATCGAGACAATGGAAAGTGGTTTTTCATTTCATGATAACTCCGGGATTGTTCATTTTTGATGAATTACTAGTCTAAATCGATTGGAATCGAGCAAATGAAATGTGGCTTTCGATTTCACGATGACTTCGGGTTTGTTCTTTCTTGGCGAATTGTTAGTCTAATTCGATTGAAATCGAGCCAAAGAAAAGTGGTTTTTCATTTCATGATAACTTCTTAGGTTTGCTCTTTTTGGCGAACTGCTAGTCTAAAACGATTGGTATCGAGTCAATGAAAAGTGATTTTTCATTTCATGATAACTTCGGGTTTGTTCGCTTTTGGCGAATTGCTAGTCTAAATCGATAGGAATCGAGCGAATGAAAAGTGACTTTTGATTTCAAGATAACTTCGGGTTTGTTCGTTTTTTGCGAATTGCTAGTCTAATTCGATTGGAATCGAGCCAATGCAAAGTGGTTTTTCATTTCATGATAAATTTGGGTTTGTTCATTTTTGGCGAGTTGCTAGTCTAATCGATTGGAATCGAGCCAATGAAAAGTGGTTTTTCATTTCATGATAACTTCGGGTTTTTTCATTTTAGGCCAATTGATAATCTAAATTGATTGGAATCAAGCCTTTGAAATGTGACTTTTGATTTCATGATAACTTCGGGTTCGTTCATTTTTTGTGAATTGCTAGTCTAATTTGATTAGAATCGAGCCAATGAAAAGTGGTTTTTTATTTCATGATAACTCTGGGATTGTTCGATTTTGCTGAATCGCTAGTCTAAATCGATTGGAATCGAGCAAATTAAAAGTGGCTTTTGATTTCACGATAACTTCGGGTTTGTTGTTTTTTGGCGAATTGGTAGTCTAATTCGACTGAAATCGAGCCAAAGAAAAGTGGTTTTCCATTTCACGTTAACTTTAGGTTTTTTAATTTTAGGCGAATTGCTAGTCTAATTTGCTAGGAATCGGGCCAATGAAAAGTACTTTCTGATTTCATCACAACTTCGCGTTCGCTCATTTTTGGCGAATTGCTAGTCTAATTCGATTGGAATCGAGCCAAAGAAAAGTGGTTTTTCGTTCCAAGATTACTTCAGGTTTGTTCATTTTTGATGAATTGCTAGTCTAAATCGATTGGAATCGAGCAAATGAAAAGTGGCTTTTGATTTCATGATAACTTCGGGTTTGTTCTTTTTCGGAGAATTGTTAGTCTAAGTCGATTGAAATTGAGCCGATGAAAAGTAGTTTTTCATTTCTCGATAACTTCAGGTTTGTTCATTTTTGGCGAATTGCTAGTCTAAAACGATTGGAATCGAGCAAATGATAAGTGGCTTTTAATTTCATGATAACTTCGAGTTTGTTTGTTCTTGGCGAATTGCTAGTCTAATTCGATTGGAATTGAGCCAATAAAAAGTGGTTTTTCATTTCATGATTACTTCTGGTTTGTTCGTTTTTGACGAATTCCCAGTCTAAAACGATTGGAATCGAGCCAATGAAAAGTGGTTTTTCATTTCGTGATAACTTCGGGGTAGTTCGTTTTTGGCGAATTGCTAGTCTAAAATGATTGGAATCGAGCCAATGAAAAGTGGTTTTACATTTCTTGATAACTTCGGGCTTGTTCGCTTTTGGCGAATTGCTAGTCTAAATTGATAGGAATCGAGCGAATGAAAAGTCACTTTTGATTTCGTGATAACTTCGGGTTTGTTCATATTTTGTGAATTCCTAGTCTAATTCGATTGGAATCGAGCCATTGAAAAGTAGTTTTTCATTTCATGATAACTTCGGGTTTGTTCGATTTTGGCGAATTGTGAGTCTAAATCGATTGGAATTGAGACAATGAAAATTGGTTTTTCATTTCATGATAGCTTAGGGTTTGTTCGTTTTTCACGAATTGCTAGTCTAAATCGATTGGAATCGAGCCAATGAAAAGTGGTTTTTGATTTTAGGACACTTCGAGTTTGTTTGTTTTTGGCGGATTGCTAGTCTAATTTGATTGGAATTGAGACAATGAAAAGTGGTTTTTCATTTCACGTTAACTTCAGGTTTGTTCTTTTTTGGCGAATTGTTAGTCTAATTCGATTGAAACTGAGCCAAAGGAAAGTGGTTTTTCATTTCACGTTAACTTCAGGTGTTTTAATTTTTGGCGAATTGCTAGTCTAATTTGATAGGAATCGAGCCAACGAAAGTGCTTTTTGATTTCATGATAACTTCAGGTTCGTTCGTTTTTGGCGAATTGTTAGTCTAATTCGATTGGAATCGAGCCAAAGAAAAGTGGTTTTTTGCTTCAAGATTACTTCGGGTTTGTTCATTTTTGACGAATTGCTAGTCTAAATCGATTGGAATCGAGCAAATTAAAAGTGGCTTTTGATTTCATGATAACTTCTGGTTTGTTCTCTTTTGGCGAATTGTTAGTCTAAGTCGATTGGAGTTGAGCCAATGAAAAGTGGTTTTTCATTTCACGATAACTTTGGGTTTTTTCGTTTTTGGCGAATTGCTAGTCTAAAACGATTGGAATCGAGCAAATGATAAGTGGCTTTTAATTTTATGATAACTTCAAGTTTGTTTGTTTTTGGCGAATTGCTAGTCTAATTCGATTGGAATGGAGCCAATAAAAAGTGGTTTTTCGTTTCATGATAACTTCAGGTTTGTTAATTTTTGACGAATTGCCAGTATAAAACGATTGGAATCGAGCCAATGAAAAGTGGTTTGTCATTTCGTGATAACTTCGGGTTTGTCCATTTTTGGTGAATTGCTAGTCTAAAACGATTGGAATCGAGCCAATGAAAAGTGGTTTTTCATTTCTTGATAACTTCGGGGTTGTTCCCTTTTAGCGAATTACTAGTCTAAATCGATAGGAATCGAACGAATGAAAAGTGACTTTTGATTTCGTGATAACTTCGGGTTTCTTCATTTTTGTGAATTGCTAGTCTAATTCGATTGGAATCGAGCGATTGAAAAGTAGTTTTTCATTTCAAGATAACTTCAGGTTTGTTCGATTTTGGCGAATTACTAGTCTAAATCAATTGGAATCGAGACAATGAAAAGTAGTTTTTCATTTCATGGTAACATAAGGTTTGTTCGTTTTTGGCATATTGCTAGTCTAAATCGATTGGAATCGAGCCAATGAAAAGTGATTTTTTGATTTTAGGACAACTTCGAGTTTGTTTGTTTTTGGCAAATTGCTAGTCTAATTTGATTGGAATTGAGCCAATGAAAAGTTGTTTTTCATTCCATGATATCTTCGGGTTTGTTCATTTTTGGCGAAGTGCTAGTCTAAATCAATGGGAATCAAGACAATGAAAAGTGGTTCTTCATTTCATGTTAACTTCGGGTTTGTTCATTTCTTGCGAATTGCTAGTCTAAATCAATTGGAATCGAGCCAATGAAAAGTGGCTTTTGATTTCAGGATATCTTCGGGTTTGTTCATTTTGGCGATTTGGAAGTCTAATTCGATTCAAATCCAGCTAATGAAAAGTGGTTTTTGGTTTCATGATAAATTCAAATTTCTTCATTTTTGGCGAATTACTAGTCTAATTCGATTGGAATCGAGCCAAGGAAAAGTGGTTTTTCATTTCATGATAACTTCGGGTTTGTTCAATTTTGACGAATTGCTAGTCTAATTCGATTGGAATAGAGCCAATGAGAAGTGACTTTTTATTTCATGATAACTTCAGGTTTGTTCGTATTTAGGAAATTGCTAGTCTAATTCGAATGGAATCGAGCCAATGAAAAGTGATTTTTCATTTCTGGAAAACTTTGGGTTTGCTCATTTTTGGCGAATTGCTGGTCTAAAATGATTGGAATCGAGCCAATGAAAAGTGGCTTTTTATTTCATGATAACTTAGGGTTTGTTCGTTTTTGGTGAATAGCTAGTCTAATACGATTGGAATCGAGCCAATGAAAAGTATTTTTACATTTCATGATAATTTTGGGTTTGTTTGTTTTTGGCGAATTGCTAGTCTAAATCGATTGGAATCGAGCCAATGAAAAGTGACTTTTGATTTCATGATAACTTCGGGTTTGTTCATTTTTTGAGAATTGCTAGTCTAATTCGAATGGAATAAAGCTAATGAAAAGTGGCTTTTCATTTCATAATAACTTCAGGTTTGTTCTTTTTTGCGAATTGCAAGTCTAAATCGATTGGAATTGAGCAAATAAAAAGTGGTTTTTGATTTCATGATAACTTCGGGTTTGTTCGTTTTTGGTGAATTGCTAGCCTAATTCGATTAAAATCGAGCCAATGAGAAGTGGTTTTTGGTTTCATGACAACTTCAGGTTTGTTCCTTTTTGGAGAATTGCTAGTCTAATTCGTTTGGAATCGAGACAATGAAAAGTGGTTTTTCATTTCATAATAACTCCGGGATTGTTCATTTTTGGCGAATTGCTAGTCTAAATCGATTGGAATTGAGCAAATGAAAAGCGGCTTTCGATTTCACGATAACTTTGGGTTCGTTCTTTTTTGGCGAATTGTTAGTCTAATTCGATTGAAATCGAGCCAGAGAAAAGTGGTTTTTCATTTCATGAAAACTTCTTAGGTTTGCTCGTTTTTGGCGAACTGCTAGTCTAAGACGATTGGTATCGAGTCAATGAAAAGTGGTTTTTCATTTCATGATAACTTCGGGTTTGTTCGTTTTCTGCAAATTGCTAGTCTAATTCGATTGGAATCGAGCCAATGAAAAGTGGCTTTTCATTTCATGATAAATTCGGGTTTGTTCGTTTTTGGCTCGTTGCTAGTCTAATCGATTGGAATCGAGCCAATGAAAAGTAGTTTTCATTTCATGATAACTTCGGGTTTGTTTGTTCTTGGTCAATTGCTAATCTAAATCGATTGGAATCGAGCCAATGAAAAGAGACTTTTGATTTCATGATAACTTAGGGTTCGTTCATTTTTTGCGAATTGCTAGTCTAATTCGATTGGAATCGAGCCAATGAAAAGTGGTTTTTCGTTTCATGATAACTCCGGGATTGTTCGATTTTCTGAATTGCTAGTCTAAATCGATTGGAATCGAGCAAATGAAAAGTGGCTTTTGATTTCACGATAACTTCATGTTCGTTCATTAGCTAGTCTAATTCGATTGAAATCGAGCCAAAGAAAAGTGGTTTTTCATTTCACGTTAACTTCAAGTTTTTTAATTTTTGGCGAATTGCTAGTCTAATTTGCTAGGAATCGAGCCAATGAAAAGTACTTTCTGATTTGATGATAACTTTGTGTTCGTTCATTTTTGGCGAATTGTTAGTCTAATTCGATTGGAATCGAGCCAAAGATAAGTGGTTTTTCTTTCCAAGATTAGTTCGAGTTTGTTCATTTTTGACGAATTGCTAGTCTAAATCGATTGGGTTTGTTCTATCTTGGCGAATTGTTAGTCTAAGTCGATTGGAATCGAGCCGATGAAAAGTGGTTTTTCATTTCACAATAACTTCGGGTTTGTTCATTTTATGGGAATCGCTAGTTTAAATCGCTTGGAATCGAGCCAATGAAAAGTGGCTTTTGATTTCATGTTAACTTCGAGTTTGTTTGTTTTTGACGAATTGCTAGTCTAATTCGATTGGAATTGAGCCAATAAAAAGTGGTTTTTCATTTCATGATAACTTCGGGTTTGTTCGTTTTGGACGAATTCCCAGTCTAGAACGATTGGAATCGAGCCAATGAAAAGTGGATTTTCATTTCGTGATAACTTCGGGTTTGTTCATTTTTGGCGAATTGCTAGTCTAAAATGATTGGAATCGAGCCAATGAAAAGTGGTTTTTCATTTCTTGATAACTTTGGGTTTGTTCGCTTTTGGCGAATTGCTAGTCTAAATCGATAGGAATCGAGCGAATGAAAAGTGACTTTTGATTTCGTGATAACTTCGGGTTTTTTCATTTTTGTGAATTGCTAGTCTAATTCGATTGGAATCGAGGCACTGAAAAGTAGTTTTTCATTTCATGATAACTTCGGGTTTGTTCGATTTTAGCGAATTGCCAGTCTAAATCGATTGGAATCGAGACAATGAAAAGTGGTTTTCATTTCATGATAACTTAGGGTTTGTTCTTTTTTGGTGAATTGCTAGTCTAAAATGATTGGAATCGAGCCAATGAAAAGTGGTTTTTGATTTTAGGACAACTTCGAGTTTGTTCATTTTTGGCGAATTGCTAGTCTAATTTGATTGGAATTGTGCAAATGAAAAGTGGTTTTTCATTCCATGATATCTTCGGGTTTGTTCGTTTTTGGTGAATTGCTAGTCTAAATAGATACGAATCGAGACAATGAAAAGTGGTTCTTCATTTCATGATAACTTCAGGTTTGTTCGTTTCATGCGAATTGCTAGTCTAAATCGATTGGAATCGAGCCAGTGAAAAGTGGCTTTTGATTTCATGAGAACTTCGGGTTTGTTCTTTTTTACAAGTTGCTAGTCTAATCGATTTGAATCGAGCCAAAGAAAAGTGGTTTTTCATTTCATGATAACTTCTCGGGTTTGTTTATTTTTGGCGAATTGCAAGTCTAAATCGATTGGAGTTGAGCAAATGAAAAGTGGCTTTTGATTTCACACGATAACTTCGGGTTTGTTCTTTTTTGGCGAATTGTTAGTCCAATTCGATTGAAATAGAGCCAAAGAAAAGTGGTTTTTTATTTCATGAAAACTTCTCGAGTTTGTTCGTTTTTGGCGAATTGCTAATCTAAAACGATTGGAATCGAGCCAATGGAAAGTGGTTTTTCATTTCATGAAAACTTCGGGATTATTCGATTTTGGCGAATTGCTAGTCTAAATCGATTGGAATCGAGCAAATGAAAAGTGGCTTTTGATTTCACGGTAGCTTCGGGTTTGTTCTTTTTTGGCAAATTGTTAGTCTAATTCGATTCAAATCAAGCCAAAGAAAAGTGGTTTTTCATTTGACGTTAACATCAGGTTTTTTAATTTTTGGCTAATTGCTAGTCTAATTTGATAGGAATCAAGCCAATGAAAAGTGCATTTTGATTTCATGATAACTTCGTGTTCGTTCGTTTTTGGCGAATTGCTAGTCTAATTCAATTGGAATTGAGCCAAAGAAAGGTGGTCTTTCGTTTCTAGATTACTTCGGGTTTCTTCATTTTTGACGAATTGCTAGTCTAAATAGATTGGAATCGAGCCAATGTTAAGGGGCTTCTGATTTCATGATAACTTCGGGTTTGTTCATTTTTGGCGAGTTGCTAGTCTAATTTGATTGGAATCGAGCCAGTGAAAAGTGGCTTTTGATTTCATGATATCTTCGGGTTCGTTCGTTTTTGGCGAATTGATAGTCTAATTCGATTGGAATTGAGCCGGTGAAAAGTGGCTTTTGATTACACGATACCTTCGGGTTTCTTCATTTTTGGCGAATTGCTAGTCTAAAATGATTGGAATCGAGCTAATGAAAAGTGGTTTTTCATTTCATGATAACTTCGGGTTTGTTCGTTTTTGGACAATTGCTAATCTAAATCGATTGTAATGTAGCCAATGAAAAGTTACTTTTGATTTCATGATAACTTTGGGTTTGTTCATTTTTTGCGAATTGCTAGTCTAATTCGATTGGCATTGAGCCAACGAAAAGTGGTTTTTCATTTCATGATAACTCCAGGATTGTTCACTTTTGGCGAATTGCTAGTCTAAATCGATTGGAATCGAGCAAATGAAAAGTGGTTTTTGATTTTATGATAACTTTGGGTTTGTTCATTTTTGGCGAATTGCTTGCCTAATTCGATTGGAACCGAGCAATTGAGAAGTAGTTTTTGATTTCATGACAACTTCAGGTTTGTTCGTCTTTTAAGAATTGCTAGTCTAAAACGATTGGAATCGAGCCAATAAAAAGTGGTTTTTCCTTTCATGATAACTTCGGGTTTGTTCATTTTTGGCAAATTACTAGTCTAAAAAGATTAGAATCAAGCCAATGAAATGTAGTTTTTCATTTCATGATAACTTCGGGTTTGTTCACTTTTGGCTAATTGCTAGTCTAAATCGATAGGAATCGAGGGATTGAAAAGTGACTTTTCATTTCATGATAACTTCGGGTTTGTTCATTTTTTTCGAATTGCTAGTCTAATTCAATTGGAATCGAGCCAATGAAAAGTGGTTTTTCATTTCGCGTTAACTTCAGGTTTTTTAATTTTTTGCGAATTGCTAGTCTAATTTGATAGGAATCGAGCCAACGAAAAGTGCTTTTTGATTTCATGATAACTTCGTGTTCGTTCATTTTTGGCGAATTGTTAGTCTAATTCAATTGGAATCGAGCCAAAGAAAAGTGGTTTTTCGTTTCAAGATTACTTCGGGTTTGTTCATTTTTTACGAATTGCTAGCCTAAATAGATTGGAATCGAGCCAATGATAAGGGGCTTCTGATTTCATGATAACTTTGGGTTTGTTCATTTTTGGGGAATTGCTAGTCTAATTCGATTGAAATCGAGCCAGTGAAAAGTGGCATTTGATTTTATGATAACTTCGGGTTTGTTCTTTTTTGGCAAATTGCTACTCTGAAACGATTGAAATCGAGCCAATGAAAAGTGGTGTTTCAGTTCATGATAACTTCGGGTTTGTTCGTTTTTGGCCAATTGCTAATCTAAATCGATTGGAATCGAGCTAATGAAAAGTGACTTTTGGTTTCATGATAACTTCGGGTTTGTTCATTTTTTGCGAATTGGTAGTCTAATTCGATTGAAATCGAGCCAATGAAAAGTGGTTTTTCATTTCATGATAACTCCAGGATTGTTCAGTTTTGGCGAATTGCTAGTCTAAATTGATTGGAATCGAGCAAATGAAAAGTGGCTTTTGATTTCACGATAATTTCGGGTTTGTTCTTTTTCGACGGATTGTTAATCTAATTCGATTGAAATCGAGTCAAAGAAAAGTGGTTTTTCATTTCACGTTAACTTCATGTTTTTTAAGTTTTGGCGAATTGCTAGTCTAATGTGATAGGAATCGAGCGAATGAAAAGTGCTTTTTGATTTCATGATAACTTTGTGTTCGTTCGTTTTTGGCGATTTGCTAGTCCAATTCAATTGGAATCGAGCCAAAGAAAGGTAGTTTTTCGTTTCAAGATTACTTCGGGTTTGTTCATTTTTGATGAATTGCTAGTCTTAGTAGATTGGAATCGAGCCAATGATAAGGGGTCTGATTTCGTGATAACATCAGGTTTGTTCCTTTTTGGCGAATCGCGAGTCTAATTCGATTGGAATCGAGCCAGTGAAAAGTGACTTTTAATTTCATGATAACTTCGGGTTTGTTCATTTTTGGCGAATTGCTAGTCTAAAACGATTGGAATCGAGCCAATGAAAAGTGGTTTTTCATTTCATGATAACTTCAGGTTTGTTCATTTTTGGCCAATTGCTAATCTAAATCGATTAGAATCGAGCTAATGAAAAGTGACTTTTGATTTCATGATAACTTCGGGCTTGTTCATTTTTTGCGAATTGCTAGTCTAATTCGATTGGAATCGAGCCAATGAAAAGTGGTTTTTCATTTCAGGATAACTCCAGGATTGTTCGGTTTTGGCGAATTGCTAGTCTAAAGCGATTGGAATCGAGTTACTGAAAAGTGGCTTTTGATTTCACGATAACTTCGGGTTTGTTTTAATTTTTGGGGAATTGCTAGTCTAATTTGATAGGAATCGAGCCAACGAAAAGTGCTTTTTTATTTCATGATAACTTCGTGTTCGTTCGTTCATGGCGAATTGCTAGTCTAATTCAATTGGAATCGAGCCAAAGAAAAGTAGTTTCTCGTTTGAAGATTACTTTGGGTTTGTTCATTTTTGACGAATTACTAGTCTAAATAGATTGGAATCGAGCCAATGATAAGGGGCTTCTGATTTCATGATAACTTCGGGTTTGTTCGTTTGTGGCAAATTGCTAGTCTAATTCGATTGGAATCGAGCGGTGAAAAGTGGCTTTTGATTTCATGATAACTTTGGGTTAGTTCATTTTTGGCGAATTGCTTGTCTAAAATGATTGGAATCGAGCCAATGAAAAGTGGTTTTTCATTTTATGATAACTTCGTGTTTGCTCTTTTTGGCCAATTGCTAATCGAAATCGATTGGAATCGAGCTAATGAAAGGTGACTTTCGATTTCAAGATAACTTCGGCTTTGTTCATTTTTTTGCGAATTGCTAGTCTAATTCGATTGGAATCGAGCCAACGCAAAGTGGTTTTTCATTTCATGATAACTCTAGGATTGTTCGGCTTTGACGAATTGCTAGTCTAAATCGATTGGAATCAAGCAAATGAAAAGTGGTTTTTGATTTCATGATAACTTCGGGTTTGTTCCTTTTTGGCCAATTGCTAGCCTAATTCGATTGGAATCAAGCCAATGAGAAGTAGTTTTTGATTTCATGACAACTTCAGGTTTGTTCATTTTTGGAGAATTGCTAGTCTAATTCGATTGGAATCGAGACAATGAAACGTGGTTTTTCATTTCATGATAACTCCGGGAGTGTTCATTTTTGGCGAATTGCTAGTCTAAATCGATTGCAATCGAGCAAATGAAAATTGGCTTTCGATTTCACGATAACTTCGGGTTTGTTCTTTTTTGGCTAATTTTTAGTCTAATTCGATTGAAATCGAGCCAAAGAAAAGTGGTTTTTCATTTCATGATAACTTCGGATTTGTTCTTTTTGGTGAATTACTAGTCTAAAACTATTGGAATCGAGACAATGGAAAGTGGTCTTTCATTTCATGATAACTTCGGGTTTGTTCATTTTTGGCGAATTGCTAGTCTAAAACAATTGGAATCGAGCCAATGAAATGTAGTTTTTCATTTCATGATAACTTCGGGTTGGTTCGCTTTTGGCGAATTGCTAGTCTAATTCGATTGGAATCGAGCTAATGAAAAGTGGATTTTCATTTCATGATAACTCCAGGATTGTTCGGTTTGGGCGAATTGCTAGTCTAAATCGATTGGAATCGAGCAAATGAAAAGTGGCTTTTGATTTCACGATAACTTCGATTTTATTCTTTTTTGGCGGATTGTTAGTCTAATTCGATTGAAATCGAGCCAAAGAAAAGTGGTTTTTCATTTCACGTTAACTTCAGGTTTTTTAATTTTTGGCGAATTGCTAGTCTAATTTGATAGGAATCGAGCCAATGAAAAGTGCTTTTTTCATGATCACTTCGTGTTCGTTCGTTTTTGGCGAATTGCTAGTCTAATTCAATAGGAATCGAGCAAAAAAAAGTAGTTCTTCGTTTCAAGATTACTTCCGGTTTGTTCATTTTTGACGAATTGCTAGTCTAAATAGATTGGAATTGAGCCAATGATAAGGGGCTTCTGATTTCATGATAACTTCGGGTTTGTTCGTTTTTGGAGAATTGCTAGTCTAATTTGATTGGAATCGAGCCTGTGAAAAATGGCTTTTGATTTCATGATAACTTCGGGTTTGTTCATTTTTCGCGAATTGCTAGTCTAGAACGATTGGAATCGAGCTAATGAAAAGTGATTTTTCATTTCATGAGAACTTCAGGTTTGCTCGTTTTTGGCCAATTGCTAATCTAAATCGATTGGAATTGAGCCAATGAGAAGTGACTTTTGATTTCTTGATAACTTCGGGTTTGTTCATTTTTTGCGAATTGCTAGTCTAACTCAATTGGAATCGAGCCAATGAAAAGTGGTTTTTCATTTCATGGTAACTCTAGGATTGTTCGATTTTGGCGAATTGCTAGTCTAAATCGATCAGAATCGAGCAAATGAAAAGTGGTTTTTAATTTCATGATAACTTCGGCTTTGTTCGCTTTTTGCGAATTGCTAGCCTAATTTGATTGGAATCGAGCCAATGAGAAGAAGTTTTTGATTTCATGACAACTTCAGGTTTGTTCATTTTTGGAGAATTGCTAGTCTAATTCGATTGGAATCGAGACAATGAAAAGTGGTTTTTCATTTCATGATAACTCCGGGATTGTTCATTTTTGGCGAATTGCTAGTCTAAATCGATTGGAATCGAGCAAATGAAAATTGACTTTTGATTTCACAATAACTTCGGGTTTGTTCTTTTTTGGCGAAGTTTTAGTCTAATTCGATTGAAATCGAGCCAAAGAAAAGTGGTTTTTCATTTCATGATAACTTCAGGTTTGTTCGTTTTTTACGAATTGCTAGTCTAAAATGATTGGAATCGAGCCAATGAAAAGTGGTTCTTCATTTCATGTTAACTTCGGGGTTGTTCATTTTTGACGAATTGCTAGTCTAAAACGATTGGAATCGAGCCAATGAAAAGTAGTTTTTCATTTCGTGATAACTTCGGGTTTGTTTATTTTTGGTGAATTGCTAGTCTAAAACGATTAGAATCGAGCCAATGAAATGTAATTTTTCATTTCATGATAACTTTGGGTTTGTTCGCTTTTGGCGAATTGCTAGTCTAAATCGATAGGAATTGAGGGAATGAAAAGTGACTTTTGATTTCATGATAGCTTCGGGTTTGTTCATTTTTTGCAATTGCTTGTCTAAATCGATTGGGATCGAGCAAATGAAAAGTGGTTTTTGATTTCATGATAACTTCGGGTTTGTTTGTTTTTGGTGAATCGCTAGCTTAATTCGATTGGAATCGAGCCAATGAGAAGTAGTTTTTGATTTCATGACAACTTCAGGTTTGTTCGGTTTTAGAGAATTGCTAGTCTAATTCGATTGGAATCGAGACAATGAAAAGTAATTTTTCATTTCATGATAACTCCGAGATTGTTCATTTTTGGCGAATTGCTAGTCTAAATCGATTGGAATGGAGCAAATGAAAAGTGGCTTTTGATTTCACGATAACTTCGGGTTTGTTCTTTTTTGGCGAATTCTTAGTCCAATTCGATTGAAATCGAGCCAAAGAAAAGTGGTTTTTCATTTCATGATAACTTCAGGTTTGTTCATTTTTTACGAATTGCTAGTCTAAAACGATTGGAATCTAGCCAATGAAAAGTGGTCTTTCATTTCATGATAACTTTGGGTTTGTTCATTTTTGGCGAATTGCTAGTCTAAAACGATTGGAATCGAGCCAATGAAAAGTGGTTTTTCATTTCGTGATAACTTCGGGTTTGTTCATTTTTGGCAAATTGCTAGTCTAAAACGATTGGAATCGAGCCAATGAAATGTAGTTTTTCATTTCATGATAACTTCGGGTTTGTTCGCTTTTGGCGAATTGCTAGTCTAAATCGATAGGAATCGAGGGAATGAAAAGTGACTTTTGATTTCATGATAGCTTCGGGTTTGTTCGTTTTTTGTGAATTGCTTGTCTAAATCGATTGGGATCGAGCAAATGAAAAGTGGTTTTTCATTTCATGATAACTTCGGGTTTGTTTGTTTTTGGCGAATCGCTAGCCTAATTCGATTGGAATCGTGCCAATGAGAAGTAGTTTTTGATTTCATGACAACTTCGGGTTTGTTCATTTTTGGCCAATTGCTAATCTAAATTGATTGGAATCGAGACAATGAAAAGTGACTTTAGATTTCATGATAACTTCAGGTTCGTTCATTTTTTGTGAATTGCTAGTCTAATTTGATTGAAATCGAGCCAATGAAAAGTGGTTTTTCATTTCATGATAACTCCGGGATTGTTCGATTTTGCTGAATCGCTAGTCTAAATCGATTAGAATCGAGCAAATTAAAAGTGGCTTTTGATTTCACGATAACTTCAGGTTTGTTATTTTTTGGCGAATTGTTAGTCTAATTCGACTGAAATCGAGCCAAAGAAAAGTGGTTTTCCATTTCACGTTAACTTTAGGTTTTTTAATTTTTGGTAAATTGCTAGGAATTGGGCCAATGAAAAGTACTTTCTGATTTCATCATAACTTCGTGTTCGTTCATTTTTGGCGAATTGCTAGTCTAATTCAATTGGAATTGAGCCAAAGAAAAGTGATTTTTCGTTCCAAGATTACTTCGGGTTTGTTCATTTTTGACGAATTGCTAGTCTAAATCGATTGGAATCGAGCAAATGAAAGGTGGCTTTTGATTTCATGATAACTTCGGGTTTGTTCTTTTTCGGCGAATTGTTAGTCTAAGTCGATTGGAATCGAGCCGATGAAAAGTGGTTTTTCATTTCTCGATAACTTTGGGTTTGTTCATTTTTGGCGAATCGCTAGTCTAAAACGATTGGAATAGAGCAAATGATAAGTGGCTTTTAATTTCATGATAACTTCGAGTTTGTTTGTTCTTGACGAATTGCTAGTCTAATTCGATTGGAATTGAGCCATTAAAAAGTGGTTTTTCATTTCCTGATTACTTCTGGCTTGTTCGTTTTTACCGAATTCCCAGTCTAAAATGATTGGAATCGAGCCAATGAAAAGTGGTTTTTCATTTCGTGATAACTTCGGGGTAGTTCGTTTTTCGCGAATTGCTAGTCTAAAATGATTGGAATCGAGCCAATGAAAAGTGGTTTTTCATTTCTTGATAACTTCGGGCTTGTTCACTTTTGGCGAATTGCTAGTCTAAATTGATAGGAATCGAGCGAATGAAAAGTCACTTTTGATTTCGTGATAACTTCGGGTTCGTTCATATTTTGTGAATTGCTAGTCTAATTCGATTGGAATCGAGCCATTGAAAAGTAGTTTTTCATTTCACGATAACTTCGGATTTGTTCATTTTTGGCGAATTACTAGTCTAAATCGATTGGAATCGAGCCAATGAAAATTGGTTTTTGATTTCAGGACAACTTCGGGTTTGTTCATTTTTGGCGAATTGCTAGTCTAATTTGATTGGAATCGAGCCAATGAAAAGTGGTTTTTCATTTCATGATAACTCCGGGATTGTTTGGTTTTGGTGAATTGCTAGTCTAAATTGATTGGAATCGAGCAAATGAAAAGTGGCTTTTGATTTCACGATAAGTTTGAGTTTGTTCTTTTTTGGCGAATTGTTAGTCTAATTCGATTGAAATTGAGCCAAAGGAAAGTGGTTTTTCATTTCACGTTAACTTCAGGTGTTTTAATTTTTGGCGAATTGCTAGTCTAATTTGATAGGAATCGAACCAACGAAAAGTGCTTTTTGATTTCATGATAACTTCAGGTTCGTTCGTTTTTGGCGAATTGTTAGTCTAATTCGATTGGAATCGTGCCAAAGAAAAGTGGTTTTTTGCTTCAAGATAACTTCGGGTTTGTTCATTTTTTGACGAATTGCTAGTCTAAATCGATTGGAATCGAGCAAACGAAAAGTGGCTTTTGATTTCATGATAACTTCTGGTTTGTTCTCTTTTGGCGAATTGTTAGTCTAAGTCGATTAGAATTGAGCCAATGAAAAGTGGTTTTTCATTTCACGATAACTTCGGGTTTGTTCATTTTTGGCGAATTGCTAGTCTAAAACGATTGGAATCGAGCAAATGATAAGTGGCTTTTAATTTCATGATAACTTCGAGTTTGTTTGTTTTTGGCGAATTGCTAGTCTAATTCGATTGGAATGGAGCCAATAAAAAGTGGTTTTTCGTTTCATGATAACTTCAGGTTTTTTAATTTTTGACGAATTGCCAGTATAAAATGATTGGAATCGAGGCAATGAAAAGTGGTTTATCATTTCGTGATAACTTCGGATTTGTTCATTTTTGGTGAATTGCTAGTCTAAAACGATTGGATTCGAGCCAATGAAAAGTGGTTTTTCATTTCTTGATAACTTCGGGGTTGTTTGCTTTTAGTAAATTACTAGTCTAAATCGATAGGAATCGAGCGAATGAAAAGTGACTTTTGATTTCGTGATAACTTCGGGTTTCTTCATTTTTGTGAATTGCTAGTCTAATTCGATTGGAATCGAGCGATTGAAAAGTTGTTTTTCATTTCATGATAACTTTAGGTTTGTTCGATTTTGGCAAATTGCTAGTCTAAATCGATTGGAATCAAGACAATGAAAAGTGGTTTTTCATTTCATGATAACTTAGGGTTTGATCATTTTTGGCGAATTACTAGTCTAAATCGATTGGAATCGAGCCAATGAAAAGTGGTTTTTGATTTTATGACAACTTCGAGTTTGTTTGTTTTTGGCGAATTGCTAGTCTAATTTGATTGGAATTGAGCCAATGAAATGTTGTTTTTCATTCCATGATATCTTCGGGTTTGTTCGGTTTTGGCGAATTGCTAGTCTAAATCAATGGGAATCGAGACAATGAAAATTGGTTCTTCATTTCATGTTAACTTCGGGTTTGTTCATTTCATGCAAATTGCTAGTCTAAATCGATTGGAATCGAGCCAATGAAAAGTAGCTTTTGATTTCATGATAACTTCGGGTTCGTTCATTTTTGGCGAATTGCAACTCTAATTCAATTGGAATCGAGCCAAAGAAAAGTGGTTTTTAATTTCATGATAATTTCGAGTTCGCTCGTTTTTGGTGAGTGGCTAGTCTAAATCAATTGGAATCGAGCCAATGAAAAGTGGCTTTTGATTTCAGGATATCTTCAGGTTTGTTCATTTTGGCGAATTGGAAGTCTAATTCGATTCAAATCCAGCTAATGAAAAGTGGTTTTTGATTTCATGATAAATTCGAATTTCTTCATTTTTTGCGAATTACTAGTCTAATTCGATTGGAATCGTGCCAAGGAAACGTGGTTTTTCATTCCATGATAACTTCGGGTTTGTTCATTTTTGGCGAATTGCTAGTCTAATTCGATTGGAATAGAGCCAATGAGAAGTGACTTTTTATTTCATGATAACTTCAAGTTTGTTCGTATTTAGCAAATTGCTAGTCTAATTCGATTGGAATCGAGCCAATGAAAAGTGGTTTTTCATTACTGGAAAACTTCGGGTTTGCTCATTTTTGGCGAATTGCTGGTCTAAAACGATTGGAATCGAGCCAATGAAAAGTGACTTTTGATTTCATGATAACTTAGGGTTTGTTCGTTTTTGGTGAATAACTTGTCTAATACGATTGGAATCGAGCCAATGAAAAGTATTTTTACATTTCATGATAATTTCGGGTTTGTTTGTTTTTGGCGAATTGCTAGTCTAAATCGATTGGAATCGAGCCAATGAAAAGTGACTTTCGATTTCATGATAACTTCGGGTTTGTTCATTTTTTGAGAATTGCTAGTCTAATTTGAATGGAATCGAGCTAATGAAAAGTGGCTTTTCATTTCATAATAACTTCAGGTTTGTTCATTTTTTGCGAATTGCAAGTCTAAATAGATTGGAATCGAGCAAATAAAAAGTGGTTTTTGATTTCATGATAACTTCGGGTTTGTTCGTTTTTGGTGAATTGCTAGCCTAATTCGATTAAAATCGAGCCAATGAGAAGTGGTTTTTGGTTTCATGACAACTTCAGGTTTGTTCGTTTTTGGAGAATTGCTAGTCTAATTCGTCTGGAATCGTGACAATGAAAAGTGGTTTTTCATTTCATAATAACTCCGGGATTGTTCATTTTTGGCGAATTACTAATCTAAATCGATTGGAATCAAGCAAATGAAAGGTGGCTTTTGATTTCATGATAACTTTGGGTTTGTTCTATTTTGGCGAATTATTAGTCTAAGTCGATTGCAATCGAGCCGATGAAAAGTGGTTTTTCATTTCACGATAACTTCGGGTTTGTTCGTTTTATACGAATCGCTAGTCTAAATCGCTTGGAATCGAGCCAATGAAAAGTGGCTTTTGATTTCATGATAACTTCGAGTTTGTTTGTTTTTGACGAATTGCTAGTCTAATTCGATTGAAATCGAGCCAAAGAAAAGCGGTTTTTCATTTCATGATAACTTCGGGTTTGTTCGTTTTGGAGGAATTCCCAATCTAAAACGATTGGAATCGAGCCAATGAAAAGTGGTTTTTCATTTCGTGATAACTTTGGGTTTGTTCGTTTTTGGCGAATTGCTAGTCTAAAATGATTGGAATCGAGCCAATGAAAAGTGGTTTTTCATTTCTTGATAACTTTGGGTTTGTTCGCTTTTGGCGAATTGCTAGTCTAAATCGATAGGAATCGAGCGAATGAAAAGTGACTTTTGATTTCGTGATAACTTTGGGTTTTTTCATTTTTTGTGAATTGCTAGTCTAATTCGATTGGAATCGAGGCATTGAAAAGTATTTTTCATTTCATGATAACTTCGGGTTTGTTCGATTTTAGCGAATTGCCAGTCTAAATCGATTGGAATCGAGATAATGAAAAGTGGTTTTTCATTTCATGATAACTTAGGGTTTGTTCTTTTTTGGTGAATTGTTAGTCTAAAATGATTGGAATCGAGCCAATGAAAAGTGGTTTTTGATTTTAGGACAACTTCGAGTTTGTTTGTTTTTGGTGAATTGCTAGTCTAATTTGATTGGAATTGTGCAAATGAAAAGTGGTTTTTCATTCCATGATATCTTCGGGTTTGTTCGTTTTTGGTGAATTGCTAGTCTAAATAGATACGAATCGAGACAATGAAAAGTGGTTCTTCATTTCATGATAACTTCAGGTTTGTTTGATTCATGCGAATTGCTAGTCTAAATCGATTGGAATCGAGCCAGCGAAAATTGGCTTTTGATTTCATGATAACTTCAGGTTTGTTCTTTTTTGCGAGTTGCTAGTCGAATCGATTGGAATCGAGCCAATGAAAAGTGGTTTTTCATTTCATGATAACTTCTCGGGTTTGTTCGTTTTTGGCGAATTGCTAGTCTAAATCGATTGGAGTCAAGCAAATGAAAAGTTGCTTTCGATTTCACGATAACTTCGGGTTTGTTCTTTTTTGGCGAATTGTTAGTCCAATTCGATTGAAATCGAGCCAAAGAAATGTGGTTTTTTATTTCATGATAACTTCTCGAGTTTGTTTATTTTTGGCGAATTGCTAATCTAAAACGATTGGAATCGAGCCAATGGAAAGTGGTTTTTCATTTCATGAAAACTCCGGGATTGTTCGATTTTGGCGAATTGCTAGTCTAAATCGATTGGATTCGAGCAAATGAAAAGTGGCTTTTGATTTCATGGTAGCTTCGGGTTTGTTCTTTTTTTGCAAATTTTTAGTCTAATTCGATTCAAATCGAGCCAAAGAAAAGTGGTTTTTCATTTGACGTTAACATCAGGTTTTTTAATTTTTTGCTAATTGCTAGTCTAATTTGATAGGAATCAAGCCAATGAATAGTGCATTTTGATTTCATGATAACTTTGTGTTCGTTCGTTTTTGGCGAATTCCTAGTCTAATTCAATTGGAATTGAGCCAAAGAAAGGTGGTCTTTCGTTTCTAGATTACTTCGGGTTTGTTCATTTTTGGCGAATTGCTAGTCTAAATAGATTGGAATCAAGCCAATGATAAGGGGCTTCTGATTTCATGATAACTTCGGGTTTGTTCGTTTTTGGCGAATTGCTAGCCTAATTTGACTGGAATCGAGCCAGTGAAAAGTGGCTTTTGATTTCATGATAACTTCGGGTTTGTTCGTTTTTGGCGAATTGCTAGTCTAATTCGATTGGAATTGAGCCAGTGAAAAGTGGCTTTTGATTACACGATATCTTCGGGTTTGTTCATTTTTGGCGAATTGCTAGTCTAAAATGATTGGAATCGAGCTAATGAAAAGTGGTTTTTCATTTCATGATAACTTCGGGTTTGTTCGTTTTTGGCCCATTGCTAATCTAAATCGATTGTAATGTAGCCAATGAAAAGTTACTTTTGATTTCATGATAACTTTGGGTTTGTTCCTTTTTTGCGAATTGCTAGTCTAATTCGATTGGAATCGAGCCAATGAATGTGGTTTTTCATTTCATGATAACTCCAGGATTGTGCCCTATTGGCGAATTGCTAGTCTAAATCGATTGGAATCGAGCAAATGAAAAGTGGTTTTTGATTTCATGATAACTTTGGGTTTGTTCATTTTTGGCGAATTGCTAGCCTAATTCGATTGGAATCGAGCCAATGAGAAGTAGTTTTTGATTTCATGACAACTTCAAGTTTGTTCATTTTTTACGAATTGCTAGTCTAAAACAATTGGAATCGTGCCAATGAAAAGTGGTTTTTCCTTTCAAGATAACTTTGGGTTTGTTCATTTTTGGCGAATTGCTAGTCTAAAACGATTAGAATCGAGCCAATGAAATGTAGTTTTTCATTTCATGATAACTTCGGGTTTATTCGCTTTTGGCGAATTGCTAGTCTAAATCGATAGGAATCGAGGGATTGAAAAGTGACTTTTCATTTCATGATAACTTCGGGTTTGTTCATTTTTTTCGAATTGCTAGTCTAATTCGATTGGAATCGAGCCAATGAAAATTGATTTTTCATTTCGCATTAACTTCAGGTTTTTTAATTTTTTGCGAATTGCTAGTCTAATTTGATAGGAATCGAGCCAATGAAAAGTGCTTTTTGATTTCATGATAACTTCATGTTCGTTCATTTTTGGCGAATTGTTAGTCTAATTCAATTGGAATCGAGCCAAAGAAAAGTGGTTTTTCGTTTCAAGATTACTTCGGGTTTGTTCATTTTTGACGAATTGCTAGCCTAAATAGATTGGAATCGAGCTAATGATAAGGGGCTTCTGATTTCATGATAACTTCGGGTTTGTTCGTTTTTGGGGAATTACTAGTCTAATTCGATTGAAATCGAGCCAGTGAAAAGTGGCATTTGATTTCATGATAACTTCGGGTTTGTTCGTTTTTGGCGAATTGCTACTCTGAAATGATTGGAATCGAGCCAATGAAAAGTGGTGTTTCATTTCATGATAACTTCGGGTTTGTTCGTTTTTAGCCAATTGCTAATCCAAATCGATTGGAATCGAGCCAACGAAAAGTGGTTTTTCATTGGATGATAACTCCAGGATTGTTCGGCTTTGGCGAATTGTTAGTCTAAATCGATTGGAATCGAGCAAATGAAAAGTGGTTTTTGATTTCACGATAACTTCGGTTTGTTCCTTTTTGACGAATTGCTAGCCTAATTCGATTGGCATCGAGCCAATGGGAAGTAGTTTTTCATTTCATGACAACTTCAGGTTTGTTCATTTTTGGAGAATTGCTAGTCTAATTCGATTGGAATCGAGACAATGAAATGTGGTTTTTCATTTCATGATAACTCTGGGAGTGTTCATTTTTGGCGAATTGCTAGTCTAAATCGATTGCAATCGAGCAAATGAAAATTGGCTTTCGATTTCACGATAACTTCGGGTTTGTTCCTTTTTGGCTAATTTTTAGTCTAATTCGATTGAAATTGAGCCAAAGAAAAGTGGTTTTTCATTTCATGATAACTTCGGGTTTGTTCTTTTTGGCGAATTGCTAGTCTAAAACTATTGGAATCGAGCCAATGAAAAGTGGTCATTCATTTCATGATAACTTCGGGTTCGTTCATCTTTGGCGAATTGCTAGTCTAAAACAATTGGAATCGAGCCAATGAAATGTACTTTTTCATTTCATGATAACTTCGGGTTTGTTCGCTTTTGGCGAATTGCTAGTCTAATTCGATTGGAATCGAACCAATGAAAAGTGGATTTTTCATTTCATGATAACTCCAGGATTGTTCGGTTTGGGCGAATTGCTTGTCTAAATCGATTGGAATCGAGCAAATTAAAAGTGGCTTTTGATTTCACGGTAACTTCGATTTTGTTCTTTTTTGGCGGATTGTTAGTCTAATTCGATTGAAATCGAGCCAAAGAAAAGTGGTTTTTCATTTCACGTTAACTTCAGGTTTTTTAATTTTTGGCGAATTGCTAGTCTAATTTGCTAGGAATCGAGCCAATGAAAACTACTTTCTGATTTCATGATAACTTCGTGTTCGTTCATTTTTGGCGAATTGCTAGTCTAATTCGATTGGAATCGAGCCAAAGAAAAGTGGTTTTTCGTTCCAAGATTAGTTCGGGTTTGTTCATTTTTGACGAATTGCTAGTCTAAATCGATTGGAATCGAGCAAATGAAAGGTGGCTTTTGATTTCATGATAACTTTGGGTTTGTTCTATTTTGGCGAATTGTTAGTCGAAGTCGATTGCAATCGAGCCGATGAAAAGTGGTTTTTCATTTCACGATAACTTCGGGTTTGTTCGTTTTATGCGAATCGCTAGTCTAAATCGCTTGGAATCGAGCCAATGAAAAGTGGCTTTTGATTTCATGATAACTTCGAGTTTGTTTGTTTTTTACGAATCGCTAGCCTAATTCGATTGAAATCGAGCCAAAGAAAAGTGGTTTTTCATTTCATGATAACTTCGGGTTTGTTCATTTTGGACGAATTCCCAATCTAAAACGATTGGAATCGAGCCAATGAAAAGTGGTTTTTCATTTCGTGATAACTTTGGGTTTGTTCATTTTGCCGAATTGCTAGTCTAAAATGATTGGAATCGAGCCAATGAAAAGTGGTTTTTCATTTCTTGATAACTTTGGGTTTGTTCGCTTTTGGCGAATTGCTAGTCTAAATCGATAGGAATCGAGCGAATGAAAAGTGACTTTTGATTTCGTGATAACTTCGGGTTTTTTCATTTTTTATGAATTGCTAGTCTAATTCGATTGGAATCGAGGCATTGAAAAGTAGTTTTTCATTTCATGATAACTTCGGGTTTGTTCGATTTTAGCGAATTACCAGTCTAATTCGATTGGAATCGAGACAATGAAAAGTGGTTTTTCATTTCATGATAACTTAAGGTTTGTTCTTTTTTGGCGAATTGTTAGTCAAAAATGATTGGAATCGAGCCAATGAAAAGTGGTTTTTGATTTTAAGACAACTTCGAGTTTTTTCGTTTTTGGCGAATTGCTAATCTAATTTGATTGGAATTGTGCAAATGAAAAGTGGTTTTTCATTCCATGATACCTTCGGGTTTGTTCATTTTTGGTGAATTGCTAGTCTGAATAGATACGAATCGAGACAATGAAAAGTGGTTCTTCATTTCATGATAACTTCAGGTTTGTTTGTTTCATGCGAATTGCTAGTCTAAATCGATTGGAATCGAGCCGGTGAAAAGTGGCTTTTGATTTCATGATAACTGCCGGTTTGTTCTTTTTTGCGAGTTGCTAGTCGAATCGATTGGAATCGAGCCAATGAAAAGTGGTTTTTCATTTCATGATAACTTCTCGGGTTTGTTCATTTTTGGCGAATTGCTAGTCTAAATCGATTGGAGTCGAGCAAATGAAAAGTTGCTTTCGATTTCACGATAACTTCGGGTTTGTTCTTTTTTGGCGAATTGTTAGTCCAATTCGATTGAAATCGAGCCAAAGAAAAGTGGTTTTTTATTTCATGATAACTTCTCGAGTTTGTTCGTTTTTGGCGAATTGCTAATCTAAAACGATTGGAATCGAGCCAATGGAAAGTGGTTTTTCATTTCATGAAAACTCCAGGATTGTTCGATTTTGGCGAATTGCTAGTCTAAATCGATTGGAATCGAGCAAATGAAAAGTGGCTTTTGATTTCACGGTAGCTTCGGGTTTGTTCTTTTTTGGCAAATTGTTAGTCTAATTAGATTCAAATCGAGCCAAGAAAAAGTGGTTTTTCATTTGACGTTAACATCAGGTTTTTTAATTTTTGGCTAATTGCTAGTCTAATTTGATAGGAATCAAGCCAATGAAAAGTGCATTTTGATTTCATGATAACTTTGTGTTCGTTCGTTTTTGGCGAATTGCTAGTCTAATTCAATTGGAATTGAGCCAAAGAAAGGTGGTCTTTCGTTTCTAGATTACTTCGGGTTTGTTCATTTTTGACGAATTGCTAGTCTAAATAGATTGGAATCGAGCCAATGATAAGGGGCTTCTGATTTCATGATAACTTCGGGTTTGTTCGTTTTTGGTGAATGGCTAGCCTAATTTGACTGGAATCGAGACAGTGAAAAGTGGCTTTTGATTTCATGATAACTTCGGGTTTGTTCGTTTTTGGCGAATTGCTAGTCTAATTCGATTGGAATTGAGCTAGTGAAAAGTGGCTTTTGATTACACGATATCTTCGGGTTTGTTCATTTTTGGCGAATTGCTAGTCTAAAATGATTGGAATCGAGCTAATGAAAAGTGGTTTTTGATTTCACGGTAGCTTCGGGTTTGTTCTTTTTTGGCAAATTGTTAGTCTAATTAGATTCAAATCGAGCCAAAAAAAAGTGGTTTTTCATTTGACGTTAACATCAGGTTTTTTAATTTTTGGCTAATTGCTAGTCTAATTTGATAGGAATCAAGCCAATGAAAAGTGCATTTTGATTTCATGATAACTTTGTGTTCGTTCGTTTTTGGCGAATTGCTAGTCTAATTCAATTGGAATTGAGCCAAAGAAAGATGGTCTTTCGTTTCTAGATTACTTCGAGTTTGTTCATTTTTGACGAATTGCTATTCTAAATAGATTGGAATCGAGCCAATGATAAGGGGCTTCTGATTTCATGATAACTTCGGGTTTGTTCGTTTTTGGTGAATGGCTAGCCTAATTTGACTGGAATCGAGCCAGTGAAAAGTGGCTTTTGATTTCATGATAACTTCGGGTTTGTTCGTTTTTGGCGAATTGCTAGTCTAATTCGATTGGAATTGAGCTAGTGAAAAGTGGCTTTTGATTACACGATATCTTCGGGTTTGTTCATTTTTGGCGAATTGCTAGTCTAAAATGATTGGAATCGAGCTAATGAAAAGTGGTTTTTCATTTCATGAGAACTTCGGGTTTGTTCGTTTTTGGCCCATTGCTAATCTAAATCGATTGTAATGTAGCCAATGAAAAGTTACTTTCGATTTCATGATAACTTTGGGTTTGTTCATTTTTTGCGAATTGCTAGTCTAATTCGATTGGAATCGAGCCAATGAAAAGTGGTTTTTCATTTCATGATAACTCCAGGATTGTTCGCTTTTGGCGAATTGCTAGTCTAAATCGATTGGAATCGAGCAAATGAAAAGTAGTTTTTGATTTCATGATAACTTTGGGTTTCTTCATTTTTGGTTAATTGCTAGCCTAATTCGATTGGAATCGAGCCAATGAGAAGTAGTTTTTGATTTCATGACAACTTCAGGTTTGTTCGTTTTTTATGAATCGCTAGTCTAAAACGATTGGAATCGAGCCAATGAAAAGTGGTTTTTCCTTTCAAGATAACTTTGGGTTTGTTCATTTTTGGCAAATTGCTAGTCTAAAATGATTAGAATCGAGCCAATGAAATGTAGTTTTTCATTTCATGATAACTTCGGGTTTGTTCACTTTTGGCGAATTGCTAGTCTAAATCCATAGGAATCGAGGGATTGAAAAGTGACTTTTCATTTCATGATAACTTCGGGTTTGTTCATTTTTTCCGAATTGCTAGTCTAATTCGATTGGAATCGAGCCAATGAAAAGTGGTTTTTCATTTCGCGTTAACTTCAAGTTTTTTAATTTTTTGCGAATTGCTAGTCTAATTTGATAGGAATCGAGCCAATGAAAAGTGCTTTTTGATTTCATGATAACTTCGTGTTCGTTCATTTTTGGCGAATTGTTAGTCTAATTCAATTGGAATCGAGCCAAAGAAAAGTGGTTTTTCGTTTCAAGATTACTTCGGGTTTGTTCATTTTTGACGAATTGCTAGCCTAAATAGATTGGAATCGAGCTAATGATAAGGGGCTTCTGATTTCATGATAACTTTGGGTTTGTTCGTTTTTGGGGAATTGCTAGTCTAATTCGATTGAAATCGAGCCAGTGAAAAGTGGCATTTGATTTCATGATAACTTCGGGTTTGTTCTTTTTTGGCGAATTGCTACTCTGAAATGATTGGAATCGAGCCAATGAAAAGTTACTTTCGATTTCATGATAACTTTGGGTTTGTTCATTTTTTGCGAATTGCTAGTCTAATTCGATTGGAATCGAGCCAACGAAAAGTGGTTTTTCATTTCATGACAACTCCAGGATTGTTCGGCTTTGGCGAATTGTTAGTCTAAATCGATTGGAATCGAGCAAATGAAAAGTGGTTTTTGATTTCACGATAACTTCGGGTTTGTTCCTTTTTGACGAATTGCTAGCCTAAATCGATTGGAATCGAGCCAATGAGAAGTAGTTTTTTATTTCATGAAAACTTTAGGTTTGTTCATTTTTGGAAAATTGCTAGTCTAATTCGATTGGAATCGAGACAATGAAATGTGGTTTTTCATTTCATGATAACTCTGGGAGTGTTCATTTTTGGCGAATTGCTAGTCTAAATCGATTGCAATCGAGCAAATGAAAATTGGCTTTCGATTTCAGGATAACTTCGGGTTTGTTCTTTTCTGGCTAATTTTTAGTCTAATTCGATTGAAATCGAGCCAAAGAAAAGTGGTTTTTCATTTCATGATAACTTCGGGTTTGTTCTTTTTGGCGAATTGCTAGTCTAAAACTATTTCAATTGAGCCAATGAAAAGTGGTCTTTCATTTCATGATAACTTCGGGTTCGTTCATCTTTGGCGAATTGCTAGTCTAAAGCAATTGGAATCGAGCCAATGAAATGTAGTTTTTGATTTCATGATAACTTCGGGTTTGTTCGCTTTTGGCGAATTGCTAGTCTAATTCGATTGGAATCGAGCCAACGAAGAGTGGATTTTTCATTTCATGATAACTCCAGGATTTTTCGGTTTGGGCGAATTGCTAGTCTAAATCGATTGGAATCGAGCAAATGAAAAGTGGCTTTTGATTTCACGATAACTTCGGGTTTGTTCTTTTTTGGCAAATTGTTAGTCTAATTCGATTGAAATCGAGCCAAAGAAAAGTGGTTTTTCATTTCACGTTAACTTCAGGTTTTTTAATTTTTGGCGAATTGCTAGTCTAATTTGATAGGAATCGAGCTAATGAAAAGTGCTTTTTGATTTCATGATAACTTCGTGTTCGTTCGTTTTTGGCGAATTGCTAGTCTAATTCAATAGGAATCGAGCCAAAGAAAAGCGGTTCTTCGTTTCAAGATTACTTCCGGTTTGTTCATTTTTGACGAATTGCTAGTCTAAATAGATTGGAATTGAGCCAATGATAAGGGGCTTCTGATTTCATGATAACTTCGGGTTTGTTCGTTTTTGGCGAATTGCTAGTCTAATTTGATTGGAATCGAGCCTGTGAAAAACGGCTTTTGATTTCATGATAACTTCGGGTTTGTTCATTTTTCACGAATTGCTAGTCTAGAACGATTGGAATCGAGCCAATGAAAAGTGGTTTTTCATTTCATGAGAACTTTGGGTTTGTTCGTTTTTGGCCAATTGCTAATCTAAATCGATTGGAATCGAGCCAATGAGAAGTGACTTTTGATTTCTTGATAACTTCGGGTTTGTTCATTTTTTGCGAATTGCTAGTCTAATACGATTGGAATTGAGCCAATGAAAAGTTTTTCATTTCATGGTAACTCCAGGATTGTTCGATTTTGGTGAATTGCTAGTCTAAATCGATTGGAATCGAGCAAATCAAATGTGGTTTTTAATTTCATGATAACTTCGAGTTTGCTCATTTTTCGCGAATTGCTAGCCTAATTCGATTGGAATCGAGCCAATGAGATGTAGTTTTTGATTTCATGACAACTTCAGGTTTGTTCGTTTTTGGAGATTGCTAGTCTAATTCGATTGGAATCGAGACAATGAAAAGTGGTTTTTCATTTCACGATAACTCCGGGATTGTTCATTTTTGGCGAATTGCTAGTCTAAATCGATTGGAATCGAGCAAATGAAAATTGGCTTTTGATTTCACAATAACTTCGGGTTTGTTCTTTTTTGGCGAATTTTTAGTCTAATTCGATTGAAATCGAGCCAAAGAAAAGTGGTTTTTCATTTCATGATAACTTCAGGTTTGTTCATTTTTTACGAATTGCTAGTCTAAAACGAATGGAATCGAGCCAATGAAAAGTGGTTTTTGATTTCATGATAACTTCGGGTTTGTTTGTTTTTGGCGAATCGCTAGCCTAATTCAATTGGAATCGAGCCAATGAGAAGTAGTTTTTGATTTCATGACAACTTCAGGTTTGTTCGTTCTTGGAGAATTGCTAGTCTAATTCGATTGGAATCGAGACAATGAAAAGTGGTTTTTCATTTCATGATAAGTCCGGGATTGTTCATTTTTGGCAAATTGTTAGTCTAAATGAATTGGAATGGAGCAAATGAAAAGTGGCTTTTGATTTCACGATAACTTCGGCTTTGTTCTTTTTTGGCAAATTTTTAGTCTAATTCGATTGAAATCGAGCCAAAGAAAAGTGGTTTTTCATTTCATGATAACTTCAGGTTTGTTTATTTTTTACGAATTGCTAGTCTAAAACGATTGGAATCGAGCCAATGAAAAGTGGTTTTTCATTTCATGATAACTTCGGGTTTGTTCATTTTTGGCGAATTGTTAGTCTAAAACGATTGGAATCGAGCCAATGAAAAGTGGTCTTTCATTTCATGATTACTTCGGGTTTGTTCATTTTTGGCGAATTGCTAGTCTAAAACGATTGGAATCGAGCCAATGAAAAGTGATTTTTCATTTCGTGATAACTTCGGGTTTGTTCATTTTTGTCGAATTGCTAGTCTAAAATGATTAGAATCGAGCCAATGAAATGTAGTTTTTCATTTCATGATAACTTCGGGTTTGTTCGCTTTTGGCGAATTGCTAGTCTAAATCGATAGGAATCGAGGGAATGAAAAGTGACTTTTCATTTCATGATAACTTCGGGTTTGTTCGCTTTTGGCGAATTGCTAGTCTAAATCGATAGGAATCGAGGGAACGAAAAGTGACTTTTGATTTCATGATAGCTTCGGGTTTGTTCTTTTTTGCGAATTGCTTGTCTAAATCGATTGGGATCGAGCAAATGAAAAGTGGTTTTTGATTTCATGATAACTGCGGGTTTGTTCGTTTTTGGCGAATCGCTAGCCTAGTTCGATTGGAATCGAGCCAATGAGAAGTAGTTTTTGATTTCATGACAACTTCAGGTTTGTTCATTTTTGGAGAATTGCTAGTCTAATTCGATTGGAATCGAGACAATGAAAAGTGGTTTTTCATTTCATGATAACTCCAGGATTGTTCATTTTTGGCGAATTGCTAGTCTAAATCGATTGGAATGGAGCAAATGAAAAGTGGCTGTTGATTTCACGAAAACTTCGGGTTTGTTCTTTTTTGGCGAGTTTTTGGTCTAATTCGATTGAAATCGAGCCAAAGAAAAGTGGTTTTTCATTTCATGATAACTTCAGGTTTGTTCATTTTTTACGAATTACTAGTCTAAAACGATTGGAATCGAGCCAATGAAAAGTGGTTTTTCATTTCACGATAACTTCGGTTTGTTCATTTTTAGCGAATTGCTAGTCTAAAACGATTGGAATCGAGCCAATGAAAAGTGGTTTTTCATTTCATGATAACTTCGGGTTTGTTCATTTTTTGGCGAATTGCTAGTCTAAAACAATTGGAATCGAGCCAATGAAATGTAGTTTTTCATTTCATGATAACTTCGGGTTTGTTCGCTTTTGGCGAATTGCTAGCCTAATTCAATTGGAATCGAGCCAATGAGAAGTAGTTTTTGATTTCATGACAACATCAGGTTTGTCCGTTATTGGAGAATTGGTAGTCTAATTCGATTGGAATCGAGCCATTGAAAAGTGGTTTTTCGTTTCAAGATTACTTCAAGTTTGTTCATTTTTTACGAATTGCTAGTCTAAATTGATTGGAATTGAGCCAATGACAAGGGGCTTCTGATTTCTTGATAACTTCGGGTTGGTTAGTTTTTGGCGAATTACTAGTTTAATTCGATTGGAATCGAGCCAGTGAATAGTGGCTTTTGATTTCATGATAACTTCGGGTTTGTTCATTTTTGGCGAATTGCTAGTCTAAAATGATTGGAATCGAGCCAATGAAAAGTGTTTTTTCATTTCATGATAACATCGGGTTTGTTCGTTTTTGGCAAATTGCTAGTCTAAATCGATTGGAATCGAGCCAATGAAAAGTGACTTTTGATTTCATGATAACTTTGGGTTTGTTTATTTTTTGAGAATTGCTAGTCTAATTCGATTGGAATCGAGCCAATGAAAAGTGGCTTTTCATTTCATAATAACTTCGAGTTTGTTCGTTAGATGCGAATTGCTAGTCTAAATCGATTGGAATCGACAAATGAAAAGTGGTTTTTGATTTCATTATAACTTCGGGTTTGTTCTTTTTGTCGAATTGCTAGCCTAATTCGATTGGCATCGAGCCAATGAGAAGTGGTTTTTGATTTCACGACAACTTCAGGTTTGTTCATTTTTGGAGAATTGGTAGTCTAATTCGATTGGAATCGAGCCAATAAAAAGTGGTTTTTCATTTCATGATAACTTCGGGTTTGTTCATTTTTGGCAAATTACTAGTCTAAAACGATTGGAATCGAGCCAGTGAAATGTAGTTTTTCATTTCATGATAACTTCGAGTTTGTTCGCTTTTGGGGAATTGCTAGTCTAAATCGATAGGAATCGAGCGAATGAAAAGTGACTTTTGATTTCATGATAACTTTGGGTTTGTTCATTTTTTTGCGAATCGCTAGTCTAATTCCATTGGAATCGAGCCAATGAAAAGTGGTTTTTCAATTCATGATAACTTCGGGTTTGTTCATTTTTGGCGAGTTGCTAGTCTAATTCGATTGGAATGGAGCCAAAGAAAAGTGATTTTTCATTTCATGATAACTTCGGGTTTGTTCATTTTTAGCGAATTGCTAGTCTAAGTCGATTGGAATCTAGCCAATGAAAATTGGCTTTTGATTTCATGATAACATCGGGTTTGTTCGTTTTTGGCAAATTGCTAGTCTAAATCGATTGGAATCGAGCCAATGAAAAGTGACTTTTGATTTCATGATAACTTCGGGTTTGTTTATTTTTCGAGAATTGCTAGTCTAATTCGATTGGAATCGAGCCAATGAAAAGTGGCTTTTCATTTCATAATAACTTCGAGTTTGTTCATTAGATGCGAATTGCTAGTCTAAATCGATTGGAATCGACAAATGAAAAGTGGTTTTTGATTTCATTATAACTTCGGGTTTGTTCTTTTTGTCGAATTGCTAGCCTAATTCGATTGGCATCGAGCCAATGAGAAGTGGTTTTTGATTTCACGACAACTTCAGGTTTGTTCATTTTTGGAGAATTACTAGTCTAATTCGATTGGAATCGAGCCAATAAAAAGTGGTTTTTCATTTCATGATAACTTCGGGTTTGTTCATTTTTGGCAAATTACTAGTCTAAAACGATTGGAATCGAGCCAGTGAAATGTAGTTTTTCATTTCATGATAACTTCGAGTTTGTTCGCTTTTGGGGAATTGCTAGTCTAAATCGATAGGAATCGAGCGAATGAAAAGTGACTTTTGATTTCATGATAACTTTGGGTTTGTTCATTTTTTTGCGAATTGCTAGTCTAAATCGATAGGAATCGAGCGAATGAAAAGTGACTTTTGATTTCATGATAACTTTGGGTTTGTTCATTTTTTTGCGAATTGCTAGTCTAATTCCATTGGAATCGAGCCAATGAAAAGTGGTTTTTCAATTCATGATAACTTCGGGTTTGTTCATTTTTGGCGAGTTGCTAGTCTAATTCGATTGGAATGGAGCCAAAGAAAAGTGGTTTTTCATTTCATGATAACTTCGGGTTTGTTCATTTTTAGCGAATTGCTAGTCTAAGTCGATTGGAATCTAGCCAATGAAAATTGGCTTTTGATTTCATGATAACTTCGGGTTTGTTCGTTTTTGGCGAATAACTAGTCTAATTCGATTGGAATCGAGCAAAACAAAAGTGGTTTTTCATTTCATGATAACGTCGGGTTTCTTCATTTTGGCAAATTGCTCATCTAATTCGATTGGAAACGAGCTAATGAAAAGTGGTTTTTGATTTCACGATAACTTTGGGGTTTTTTCATTTTTTGCCAATTACTAGTCTAAATCGATTGGAATCGATCCAATGAAAAGTGGCTTTTGATTTCATGATATCTTTGGGTTTGTTCGTTTTGGCGAATTGGTAGTGTAGTTTGATTCGAATCCAGCTAATGAAAAGTGGTTTTTAATTTCATTATAACTTCGAATTTCTTCATTTTTGGCGAATTGCGAGTCTAATTTGATTGGAATTGAGCCATTGAAAAGTGATTTTTGGTTTCATGATAACTTCGGGTTGGTTCATTTTTTGTGAATGGCTAGTCTAATTCGACGAGCTAATGAAAAGTCGATTTTGATTCCATGTTAACTTTAGGTTTGTTCATTTTTTTGGAGCTGCTAGTCTAATTCGATTGGAATCGAGCTAATGAAAAGTGATTTTTTGTTTCATGATAACTTCGGGTTGTTCGTTTTTGGCGAATTGCTAGTCTATATCGAATGGAATCGAGCAATTGAAAGGTGGCTTTTGATTTCATGATACCTTCGGGTTTGTTCATTTTTGGCGAATTGCTAGTCTAATTCGATTGGAATCGAGCCAAAGAAAAGAGGTTTTTCATTTCATGATAACTTCGGGTTTGTTCATTTTTTGCGAATTGCTAGTCTAAATCGATTGGAATCGAACCAATGAAAAGTGACTTTTGATTTCATGATAACTTTGGGTTTGTTCATTTTTGGCGAATTGCCAGTCCAATTCGATTGGAATCGAGCCGACGAAAATTGGTTTTTCATTTCATGATATCTTCGGGTTTGTTCATTTTTTGCGACTTGCTAGTCTAAATCGATCGAAATTGAGGCAATGAAAAGTGGCTTTTGATTTCATGATATCTTCGGGTTTATTCATTTTGGGGAATTGGTAGTCTAATTAGATTCGAATCCAGCTAATGAAAAGTGGTTTTTTGATTTCATGATAACTTCGGATTTGTTCATTATTTGAGAATTGCTAGTCTAATTTGATTGGAATTGAGCCAATGAAAAGTGGTTTTCTATTTCATGATAACTTCTGATTTGTTCTATTTTGGCGATTTGCTAGTCTAATTCGATTGAAATTGTGCCAATGAAAAGTAGCTTTTGATTTCATGATATTTTTGGGTTTGTTCGTTTTGGTGAATTGGTAGTCTAATTCGATTCGAATCCAGCTAATAAAAAGTGGTTTTTGATTTCATGATAACTTCGGATTTCTTCATTTTTGGCGAATTGCTAGTCTAATTCGATTGGAATCGAGCCAAAGAAAAGTGATTTTTCATTTCATGATAACATCGGGTTTGTTCGTTTTGGGGAATTGCTCGTCTAATTCAATTAGAATCGAGCAAATGAAAAGTGGTTTTTGATTTCCTGATAACTTCAGGTTTGTTCGTTTTTGGCAAATTGTTAGTCCAATTCGGTTGGAATCGAGCCAAAGAAAAGCGATTCTTCATTTCATGATCACTTCGGGTTTGTTCATTTTTGGCGAATTTCTAGTCTAAATCGATTGGAATTGAGCCAATGAAAAGTGCTTTTTATTTTCATGATAACTTTGGGTTTGTTTTTATGAATTGCTAGTCTAATTCGATTGGAATTGAGCAAAAGAAAAGTTGTTTTTCATTTTAGGGTTTGTTTTTTTTTACGAATTGCTTGTTTATATAGATTGGGCTTGAGCCAATGAAAAGGGGCTTCTGATTTCATGATAACTTCGGGTTTGTTCCTTTTTTGGCCAATTGCTAGTCTAATTCGATTGGAATCGGGCAATAAAAAGTGGTTTTTCTTTTCATGATAATTTTGGGTCTGTTCGTTTTTGGCGAATTGCTAGTCAAAACTGATTGGAATCGAGCCATTGAAAAGTGGCTCTTGATTTCATGATAACTTCGGGTTTGTTCGTTTTTTGCGAATTGCTAGCCTAATTCGATTGGAATCGAGCCAATGAAAAGTGGTTTTTCGTTTCATGATAACTTTGGGTTTGTTCATTTTGGCGAAATGGTAGTCTAATTCGATTCGAATCCAGCTAATGAAAAGTGGTTTTTGATTTCATGATAACTTCGGATTTCTCCGATTTTGGCGAATTACAAGTCTAATTTGATTTGAATTGAGCCAATGAAAAGTGGTTTTTGATTTCATGATAACTTCGGGTTTTTTCATATTTTGCGAATTGCTAGTCTAATTCGATTAGAATCGAGTGAATGAAAAGTGGTTTTTGATTTCATCATAACTTCGGGTTCGTTCGTTTTTGGCGAATTGCTAATCTAATTCGATTGGAATCAAGAAAAAAGAAAAGTGGTTTTTCATTTCAGGATAACTTCGTGTTTATTCGTTTTTTGGCGAATTGCTATTCTAAATAGGATGGAATCGAGGCAATGAAAAGGGGCTTCTGATTTCATGATAACTTTGGGTTTGTTCAATTTTGGCTATTAGCTAGTCTAATTCGAATGGAATCGAGCTAATAAAAAGTGGTTTTTCATTTCATGATAACTTCGGGTTTGTTCGTTTTTGGCGAATTGCTTGTCTAAATTAAAAGTGGCTTTTGATTTCATGATAACTTCGGGTTTGTTCGTTGTTGGCGAATTGCTAGTCTAATTCGATTGGAATCGAGGCAAAGAAAAGTGGTTTTTTATTTCATGATAACTTCGGGTTTGTTCATTTTTGGCGAATCGCTAGTCTAAATCGAATGGAATCAAGACAATGAAAAGTGGCTTTTGATTTCATGATATCTTCGGGTTTGTTCGTTTTGACGAATTGGTAGTCTAATTCGATTGGAATCGAGCCAATGAAAAGTGGTTTTTGATTACATGATAACTTCGAATTTCTTCATTTTTGGCGAATTTCTAGTCCAATTTGATTGGAATTGAGCCAATGACAAGTGGTTTTTGATTTCATGATATCTTCGAGTTTCTTCATTTTTGGCGAATTGCTCGTCTAAATTGATTGGAATTGAGCCAAAGAAAAGCGGTTTTTCATTTCATGAAAACTTCGGGTTTGTTCATTTTTGGCGAATTGCTCGTCTAACTCGATTGGAATCAAGCTAATGAAAAGTGGTTTTTGATTTCACGATAACTTCGGGGTTGTTCATTTTTTACGAATTGCTAGTCTAATTCGATTGGAATTGAGGCAATGAAAAGTTGTTTTTGATTTCATGATAACTTCGGGGTTGTTCGTTTTTGGCGAATTGCTAGTCTAATTCGATTGGAATCGAGCAAATGAAAAGTGGCTTTTCATTTAATGACAACTTCGGGTTTGTTCGTTTTTGGCGAATTGCTAGTCTAATTCGATTGGAATCGAGCCAATGAAAAGTGGTTTTTGGTTTCATTATAACGTTGGGTTTGTTCTTTTTTGAGAATTGCTGGTCTAATTCAATTGGAATCGAGACAGCGAAAAGTGGCTTTTGATTTCATGATATCTTTAGGTTTGTTAGTTTTTGTCGAATTGCTAGTCTAATTCAATTGGAATCGTGCCAATATAATATGGCCTTTGATTTGACAATAACTTCAAGTTTGTTCATTTTGGGTGAATGGCTAGTCTAAATCGATTCGAATCGAGCCAATGAAAAGTGGTTTTTCATTCCATGATAACTTCGGGTTTGTTCATTTTTTACGAATTGCGAGTCCCATTTGATTGGAATTGAGCCAAATGAAAAGTAGTTTTTGGTTTCTTGATAACGTCGGGGTTGTTCGTTTTTGTGAATTGCTAGTCTAATTCAATTGGAATCGGGCCAACGAAAAGTGGCTTTTGAATTCATGATAGCTTCACGTTTGGTTTTTTTTTTTTGGCCAATTGGTAGTCTAATTCGATTGGAATCGAGCCAACGAAAAAGGCTTTTGATTTTATGATAACTTCGGGTTTGTTCGTTTTTGGCGAATTGCTAGTCTAAATAGATTGGAATTGAGCCAATGAAAAGTGCTTTTTGATTTCATGATAACTTTGACTTCGTTCATTTTTGGCGAATTGCTAATCTAATTCGATTGGAATCGAGCCAAAGAAAAGTGTTTTTTCATTTTAGGATAACTTTGGGTTTGTTCGTTTTTGGTGAATTGCTAGTCTAAATAGATTGGAATCGAGCCAATGAAAAGCGGCTTCTGATTTCTTGAAAACTTCGAGTTTGTTCATTTTTTGCAAATTACTAGTCTAATTCGATTAGAATCGAGCCAATGAAAAGTGCTTTTTGATTTCATGATAACTTCAGCTTCGTCCGTTTTTGGCAAATTGCAAGTCTAATTCGATTGGAATCGAGCCAATAAAAAGTGGTTTTTCATTTCATGATAACTTCGGGTTTGTTCATTTTTGGCGAATTGCTAGTCTAAATCGATAAGAATCGAGCCAATGAAAAGTGGCTTTTGATTTCATGATAACTTCGGGTTTGATCATTTTTGGCGAATTGCTAGTCTATATAGATTGGAATCGAGTAAATGAAAATTGTCTTTTGATTTCATGATAACTTCGGGTTTGTTCTTTTTTGGTGAATTGCTAGTCTTATTCGATTGGAATCGAGCCAAAAAAAAGTGGTTTTTCATTTGGTGATAACATCGGGTTTGTTCATTTTGGCGAATTGCTCGCCTAATTCGATTGGAATCTAGCTAATGAAAAGCGGCTTTTGATTTCATGATAATTTCAAGTTTGTTCGGTTTTTTCGAATTGCTAGTCTAGTTTCATTGGAATCGAACCGAAGAAAAGTGGTTTTACATTTCATGATATGTTCGGATTTGTTCGTTTTTGGCGAATTGCTAGTCAAAATTGATTGGAATCGAGCCAATGAAAAGGGGGTTTTGATTTCATGATAACTTCGGGTTTGTTCGTTTTTGGCAAATAGCTAGTCTAATTCGATTCGAATCGAGCAAAAGAAAAGTGGTTTTTCATTTCATGATAACATCGGGTTTGTACGTTTTGGCGAATTGCTCGTCTAATTAGATTGGAATCGAGCTAATGAAAAGTAGTTTTTGATTTCACGACAAGTTCGGGTTTTTTAATTTTTGGCGAATTGCTAGTCTAATTTGATTGGAGTCGTGCCAATGAAAAGTGCTTTTTAATTTGATGATAAGTTCGGGTTCGTTCATTTTTGGCAAATTGCTAGTCTAATTCGATTGGAATCGAGCCAAAGAAAAGGGGTTTTTCATTTCAGGATAGCTTCGAATTTGTTCGTTATTGGCGAATTGCTAGTCTAAATAGATTGGAATAGAGCCAATGAAATGGGGCATCTGATTTCATGATAACTTCGGGTTTGTTCGTTTTTGGCGACTTGGTAGTCTAATTCGATTGGAATCGAGCTAATGAAAAGTGGTTTTTGATTTCATGATAACTTCGAATTTTATTCATTTTTGGCGAATTGCTAGTCTAAATCGATTGGAATTGAGCCAATGAAAAGTGGCTTTTGATTTCATGATATCTTCAGGTTTGTTCATTTTGGCGAATTGGTAGTCTAATTCGATTCGAATCCAGCTAATGAAAAGTGGTTTTTGATTTCATGATAACTTCGGATATCTTCATTTTTGGTGAATTGCTAGTCTAATTCGATTGGAATCGAGCCAAAGAAAATTGGTTTTTCATTTCATGATAAAATCGGGTTTGTTCGTTTCAACGAATTGCTCGTCTAATTCGATTGGAATCGAGCTAATGAAAAGTGGATTTTGATTTCCTGATAACTTCGGGTTTGTTCATTTTTTGGTGAATTGCTAGTCTAATTCGATTGGAATCGAGCCAAAGAAAAGTGGTTTTTCATTTCATGATAACTTCTGATTTGTTCGTTTTTGGCGAATTGCTAATCTAAATCGATTGGAATCAAGCCAATGAAAAGTGGCTTTCGATTTCATGATAACTTCGAGTTTGTTCATTTTCGGAGAATAGCTAGTCTCATTCGATTGGAATTGGACCAAAGAAAAGTGGTTTTTCATTTGATGATAACCTCGGGTTTGTTCGTTTTATCGAATTGCTCGTCTAATTCGATTGGAATCGAGCTAATGAAAAGCGGCTTTTGATTTCTTTTGATTTCATGATAATTTCGGGTTTGTTCATTTTTTTCGAATTGCTAGTCCAATTTCATTGGAATCGAGCCAAAGAAAAGTGGTGTTTCATTTCATGATAAGTTCAGGTTTGCTCATTTTTGGCGAATTGCTAGTCTAAATCAATTGGAATCGAGCCAATGAAAAGTGGGTTTTGATTTCATGATTACTTCGGGTTTGTTCGTTTTTGACGAATAGCTAGTCTAATTCGATTGGAATCGAGCAAAAGAAAAGTAGTTTTACATTTCACGATAACATCGGGTTTTTTCATTTTTGGCAAATTGCTAGTCTAATTCGATTGGAGTCGAGCCAATGAAAAGTGCTTTTTGATATTATGATAAGTTCGGGTTCGTTCGTTTTTGGCAAATTGCTAGTCTAATTCGACTGGATTCGTGCCAAAGAAAAGTGGTTTTTCAGTTCAGGATAACTTCGGGTTTGTTCGTTTTTGGCGAATTGCTAGTCAAAATAGATTGGAATAGAGCCAATGAAAAGGGGCTTCTAATTTCATGATAACTTCGAGTTTGTTCATTTTTGGGGAATTACTAGTCTAATGCGATTGGAATCGAGCCAATGAAAAGTGGTTTTTGATTTCATGATAACTTCGGGTTTGTTCGTTTTTAGCGAATTGCTAGTCTAAATCGATTGGAATCGTGCCAATGAAAAGTTGCTTTTTATTTCCTGATATGTTCAGGTTTGTTCTTTTCAGCAAATTGGTAGTCTAATTCGATTCAAATCCAGCTAATGAAAAGTGGTTTTTGATTTCATGATAACTTCGGATTTCTTCATTTTTGGCAAATTACTAGTCTAATTCGATTGCAATCAAGCCAAAGAAAAGTGGTTTTTCATTTCATGGGAACACCGGGTTTGTTCGTTTTGGTTAATTGCTCGTCTAATTCGATTGGAATCGAGCTAATGAAAAGTGGCTCTTGATTTCCTGATAACTTCGGGTTTGTTCATTTTTAGCGAATCGCTAGTCTAATTCGATTGGAATCGAGCCAAAGAAAAGTGATTTTTCATTTCATGATAACTTCGAGTTTGTTCGTGTTTGGCGAATTGCTAGTCCCAATCGATTGGAATCGAGCCAATGAAAAGTGGCTTTTGATTTCATGATAACTTCGGTATGTTCGTTTTTGGCGAATAGCTAGTCTAATTCGATTGGAATTATGCCAAAGAAAAGTGGTTTTTCATTTCATGATAACATCGGGGTTGTTCGTTTTGCCGAATTACTCGACTAATTTGATTGGAATCGAGCCAATGAAAAGTTGTTTTTGATTTCACGATAACTTCGGGTTTTTTCATTTTTCGTGAATTGCTAGTCTAATTCGATTGGAGTCGAGCTAATGAAAAGTGCTTTTTGATTTCAAGATAAAATCGGGTTCATTCATTTTTGGTGAATTACTAGTCTAATTCGATTGGAATCGAGCCAAAGAAAAGTGATTTTTCATTTCAGGATAACTTCGGGTTTTTTCGTTTTGGAGAATTGCTAGTCTAAATAGATTGGAATCGAGCCAATGAAAAGGAGCTTCTGATTTCATGATAACTTTGGGGTTTGTTCATTTTTGACGACGTGCTAGTCTAATTCGATTGGAATAGAGCCATAAAAAGTAGTTTTTCATTTCATGGTAAGTTTGGGTTTGTTCGTTTTTGGTAATTGCGAGTCAAAATCGATTGGAATCGAGCGATTGAAAAGTGGCTTTTGATTTCATGATAACTTTGGGTTAGTTTGTTTTTTACGAATTACTAGTCTAATTCGATTGCAATCGAGCGAATGAAGAGTGGTTTTTCGTTTCGTGATAACTTTGGGTTTGTTCATTTTGGAGAAATGGTAGTCTAATTCGATTCAAATCCAGCTAATGAAAAGTGATTTTTGATTTCATGATAACTTCGGATTTCTTCAATTTTGGCAAATTGCTAGTCTAATTTGATTGGAATTGAGCTAATGAAAAGTGGTTTTTGATTTCATGATACTTTCGGGTTTGTTCATTTTTCGCGAATTGCTAGTCTAATAAGATTAGAATCGAGTTAATGAAAAGTGGTTTTTAATTTAATTATAACTTCGGGCTTGTTTGTTTTTGGCGAATTGCTAGTCTAATTCGATTGGAATCAAGACAAAGAAAAGTGATTTTTCATTTCAAGATAACTTCGGGTTTGTTCATTTTTGGCAAATTGCTAGTCTAAATAGGTTGAGATCGAGCCAATGAAAAGGGGCTTTTGATTTCATGATAGCTTCAGGTTTGTTCAATTTTGGCGATTTGCTAGTCTAATTCGATTGGAATCGAGCCAATAAAAAGTGGTTTTTCGTTTCATGATAACTTCGGGTTTGTTCGATTTTTGCGAATTGCTAGTCTAAATCGATAGGAATCGAGCCAATGAAAAGTGGCTTTTGATTTCATTATAACTTCGGGTTTGTTCATTTTTTGAAAATTCCTAGTCTAATTCGATTAGAATCGAGCCAATGAGAAGTGGTTTTTCATTTTGTGATAACTTCGGGTTTGTTCGATTTTTGGCGAATTGCTAGTCTAAATCGATTGGAATCGAGGCAATGAAAGGTGGCTTTTGATTTCATGATAACTTTGGGTTTATTCTTTTTTGGCAAATTGCTAATCTAATTCGATTGGAATCGTGCCAAAGAAAAGTGGTCTTTCATTTCATGATAACTTCAAGTTTGTTCTTTTTTTGTGAATTACTAGTTTAAATTGATTTGAATCAAGCCAAAGAAAAGTGGTTTTTCATTTTAGGATAACTTCGGGTTTGTTCATTTTTGGAAAATTGCTAGTCTAAATAGATTGGAATCGAGCAAATGAAAAGTGGCTTTTGATTTCATGATAATTTCGGGTTTGTTCTTTTTTGGCGAATTGCTTGTCTAATTCAACTGGAATCGTGCCAACGAAAAGTGGTTTTTCATTTCATGATAACTTCGGGTTTGTTCATTTTTGGTGAATTGCTAGTCTAAATCGATTGGGAAAGAGCTAAAGAAAAGTGGTTTTTCATTTCAGGATATCTTCGGGTTTCTTCATTTTTGGCGAATTGCTAGTCTAAATAGATTCGTATCGAGCAAATGAAAAGTGGCTTTTGATTTCATGATAACTTTGGGTTTGTTCGTTTTTGGCGAATTGCTAGTCTAAATCGATTGGAATCAAGACAATGAAAAGTGGCTTTTGGTTTCATGATAACTTCGGGTTTGTTCGTTTTTGGCGAATAGCCAGTCTAATTCGATTGGAATCGAGCAAAAGAAAAGTGGTTTTTTATTTCATGATAACATCGGGTTTGTACATTTTGGCGAATTGCTCGTCTAATTCGATTGGAATTGAACTAATGAAAAGTGGTTTTTGATTTCACGACAACTTTGGGTTTTTTAATTTTTGGCGAACTGATAGTCTAATTTGATTGGAGTCGAGCCAATGAAAAGTGCTTTTTGATTTGATGATAAGTTCGGGTTCGTTCGTTTTTGGTAAATTGCTAGTCTAATTCGATTGTAATTGAGCCAAAGAAAAGTGGTTTTTCATTTCAGGATAACTTCGAATTTGTTCATTATTGGCGAATTGCTAATCTAAATAGATTGGAATAGAGCCAATGAAATGGGTCTTCTGATTTCATGATAACTTCGGGTTTGTTCATTTTTGGCGACTTGGTAGGCTAATTCGATTGGAATCGAGCCAATGAAAAGTGGTTTTTGATTTCATGATAACTTCGAGATTTATTCATTTTTGGCTAATTGCTAGTCTAAATCGATTGGAATCGAGCCAATGAAAAGTGGCTTTTGATTTCATGATATCTTCAGGTTTGTTCGTTTTGGCGAATTGGTAGTCTAATTCGATTCGAATCTAGCTAATGAAAAGTGGTTTTTGATTTCACGACAACTTCGAGTTTTTTAATTTTTGGCGAACTGCTATTCTAATTTGATTGGAGTCGAGCGAATGAAAAGTGCTTTTTGATTTGATGATAAGTTCGGGTTCGTTCGTTTTTGGCAAATTGCTAGTCTAATTCGATTGGAATCGAGCCAAAGAAAAGTTGTTTTTCATTTCAGGATAACTTCGGATTTGTTCATTATTGGCGAATTGCTAATCTAAATAGATTAGAATAGAGCCAATGAAATGGGACTTCTGATTTCATGATAACTTCGGGTTTGTGCATTTTTGGCGACTTGGTAGGCTAATTCGATTGGAATCGAGCCAATGAAAAGTGGGGTTTGATTTCATGATTACTTCGGGTTTGTTCGTTTTTGGCGAATAGCTAGTCTAATTCGAATGGAATCGAGCAAAAGAAAAGTAGTTTTTCATTTTATGATAACATCAGGTTTTTTCATTTTTGGCGAATTGCTAGTCTAATTCGATTGGAGTCGAGCCAACGAAAAGTGCTTTTTGATATCTTGATAAGTTCGGGTTCATTCATTTTTGGCAAATTGCTAGTCTAATTCGACTGGAATCGAGCCAAAGAAAAGTGGTTTTTCATTTTAGGATAACTTCGGGTTTGTTCGTTTTTGGCAAATTGCTAGTCTAAATAGATTGGAATAGAGCCAATGAAAAGTGGCTTCTAATTTCATGATAACTTCGGGTTTGTTCGTTTTTGGGGAATTGCTGGTCTAATGCGATTGGAATCAAGCCAATGAAAAGTGGTTTTTGATTTCATGATAACTTCAGGTTTGTTCGTTTTTGGCGAATTGCTAGTCTAAATCGATTGGAATCGTGCCATTGAAAAGTGGCTTTTGATATCATGATATCTTTAGATTTCTTCATTTTTGGCGAATTGCTAGTCTAATTCGATTGGAATCGGGCCAAAGAAAAGTGGTTTTTCATTTCATGGTAACATCGGGTTTGTTCATTTTGGTTAATTGCTCGTCTAATTCGATTGGAATCGAGCTAATGAAAAGTGGCTTTTGATTTCCTGATAACTTCGGGTTTGTTCATTTTGGTTAATTGCTCGTCTAATTCGATAGTAATCGAGCCAATGAAAAGGGGCTTTTGATTTCGTGATAACTTCGATTTGTTCGTTTTTGGCGAATAGCTAGTCTAATTCGATTGAAATCGAGCCAAAGAAAAGTGGTTTTTCATTTCATGATAACTTCGGGTTTGTTCATTTTTGGCGAATTGCTAGTCCAAATCGATTGGAATCGAGCCAATGAAAAGTGGCTTTTGATTTCGTGATAACTTCGATTTGTTCGTTTTTGGCGAATAGCTAGTCTAATTCGATTGAAATCGAGCCAAAGAAAAGTGGTTTTTCATTTCATGATAACATCGGGGTTGTTCGTTTTACCGAATTGCTCCACAAATTTGATTGGAATCGAGCTAATGAAAAGTGGTTTTTCATTTCATGATAACATCGGGGTTGTTCGTTTTGTCGAATTGCTCGACTAATTCAATTGGAATCGAGCTAATGAAAAAAGTGGTTTCTGATTTCATGATAACTTCGGGTTTGTTCGTTTTTGGCGACATGCTAGTCTAATTCGATTGGAATCGAGCCATAAAAAGTGGTTTTTCATTTCATGATAACTTCGAGTTTGTCCGTTTTTGGTAATTGCAAGTTAAAATCGATTAGAATCGAGCGAATGAAAAGTGGCTTTTGATTTCATGATAACTTCGGGTTAGTTTGTTTTTTACAAATTGCTAGTCTAATTTGATTGGAATCGAGCGAATGAAAAGTGGTTTTTCATTTCGTGATAACTTCGGGTTTATTCATTTTGGAGAAATGGTAGTCTAATTCGATTCAAATCTAGCTAATGAAAAGTGGGTTTTGATTTCATGATAACTTCGGATTTCTTCAATTTTGGCAAATTGCTAGTCTAATTTGATTGTAATTGAGCCAATGAAAAGTGGTTTTTGATTTCATGATGCTTTCGGGTTTGTTCGTTTTTCGCGAATTGCTAGTCTAATTCGATTAGAATAGAGCTAATGAAAGGTGGTTTTTAATTTCATTATAACTTCGGGCTCGTTTGTTTTTGGCGAATTGCTAGTCTAATTCGATTGAAATCAAGACAAAGAAAAGTGGTTTTTCATTTCAGGATAACTTCAAGTTTGTTCATTTTTGGCAAATTGCTAGTCTAAATAGGATAAGATCGAGCCAATGAAAAGGGGCTTATGATTTCATGATTACTTCAGGCTTGTTCGATTTTGGCGATTTGCTAGTCCAATTCGATTGGAATCGAGCCAATAAAAAGTAGTTTTTCGTTTCATGATAACTTCGGGTTTGTTCGATTTTGGCGAATTGCTTGTCTAAATCGATTGGAATTGAACCAATGAAAAGTGGCTTTTGATTTCATTATAACTTCAGGTTTGTTCATTTTTTGCGAATTCCTAGTCTAATTCGATTGGAATCGAGCCAATGAAAAGTGGTTTTTCATTTTGTGATAACTTCGGGTCTGTTCGATTTTTGGCAAATTGCTAGTCTAAATTGATTGGAATCGAGGCAATGAAAAGTGGCTTTTGATTTCATGATAACTTCGGGTTTGTTCTTTTTTGGCAAATCGCTAGTCTAATTCGATTGGAATCGTGCCAAAGAAAACTGGTTTTTTATTTCATAATAACTTCAGGTTTGTTCTTTTTTTGCGAATTACTAATCTAATTCGATTGGAATCGAGCCAAAGAAAAGTGGTTTTTCATTTCAGGATAACTTCTGGTTTGTTCATTTTTGGCGAATTGCTAGTCTAAATAGATTGGAATTGAGCAAATGAAAAGTGACTTTTGATTTCATGATAATTTCGGGTTTGTCCTTTTTTGGAAAATCGGTAGTCTAATTCGACTGGAATCGTGCCAAAGAAAAGTGGTTTTTCATTTCATGATAACTTCGGGTTTATTTGTTTTTGGTGAATTGCTAGTCTAAATCGATTGGGATCGAGCCAAAGAAAAGTGGTTTATCATTTCAGGATATCTTCGGGTTTGTTCATTTTTCGCGAATTGCTAGTCTAAATAGATTTGTATTGAGCAAATGAAAAGTGGCTTTTGATTTCATGATAACTTCGGGTTTGTTCATTTTTGGTGAATTGCTAGTCTAATTCAATTGGAATCGAGCCAAAGAAAAGTGGTTTTTCATTTCATGATAACTTCGGGTTTGTTCATTTTTGGCGAATTGCTAGTCTAAATAGATTTGTATTGAGCAAATGAAAAGTGGCTTTTGATTTCATGATAACTTCGGGTTTGTTCATTTTTGGTGAATTGCTAGTCTAATTCAATTGGAATCGAGCCAAAGAAAAGTGGATTTTCATTTCATGATAAATTCGGGTTTGTTCGTTTTTGGCGAATTGCTAGTCTAAATCGGTTGGAATCGAGGCAATGAAAAGTGGCTTTAGATTTCATGATAACTTTGGGCTTATTCTTTTTTGGTAAATCGCTAGTCTAATTCGATTGGAATCGTGCTAAAGAAATGTGGTTTTTCATTTCATGATAACTTCGGGTTTGTTCGTTTTTGGTGAATTACTAGTCTAAATTGATTGGAATCGAGCCAAAGAAAAGTGGTTTTTCATTTCAGGATAACTTCGAGTTTGTTTATTTTTTAGCGAATTGCTAGTCTAATTAGATTGAAATCGAGCAAATGAAATGTGGCTTTTGATTTCATAATAACTTCGGGTTTGTTCTTTTTTGGCAAATCCCTAGTCTAATTCGATTGGAATCGTGCCAAAGAAAAGTGGTTTTTCATTTCATGATAACTTCGGGTTTGTTCATTTTTGGCGAATTGCTAGTCTAAATCAATTGGGATCGAGCCAAAGAAATGTGGTTTTTCATTTCAGGATAACTTTGGGTTTGTTCATTTTTGGCGAATTGCTATTATAAATAGATTCGAATCGAGCAAATGAAAGCGGATTTTGATTTCATGATAACTTCGAGTTTATTCATTTTTAGCGAATTGCTAGTCTAATTTGATTGGAATCGAGCCAAAGAAAAGTGGTTTTTCATTTCATGATAACATCGGGTTTGTTCGTTTTAGCGAATTGCTCGTCTAATTCGATTGGAATCGAGCTAATGAAAGGTGGCTTTCGATTTCATGATAACTTCGTTGGCGAATTGCTAGTCTAATTCGATTGGAATCGAGCCAATGAAAAGTGCTTTTTGATTTCATGATAACTTCGGCTTCGTTCATTTTTTACGAATTGCTAGTGTAATTCGATTAGAATCGAGCCAAGGAAAACTATTTTTTCATTTCAGGATAACTTCGAGTTTGTTCATTTTTGGCGAATTGCTAGTCTAAATAGATTGGAATCGAGCCAATGAAAAGGGGCTTCTGATTTCATGATAACTTCGGGTTTGTTCATTTTGGAGAATTGCAAGTCTAATTAGATTGGAACCAAGAGTGGTTTTTGATTTCAAGTTAACTTCGGGTTTGTTCATTTTTAGGGAATTGCTAGTCTAAATCGATTGGAATCGAGCCAATGAAAAGTTGCTTTTGACTTAATGATAACTTCGGGTTTGTTTGTTTTTTGCGAATTGCTAGTCTAATTCGATTGGAATCGAGCCAATGAAAAGTGATTTTTCATTTCATGATAACTTTGGCTTCGTTCGATTTTGGCGAATTGCTAGTCTAAATTGATTGGAATCGAGCACATGAAAAGTGGCTTTTGATTTCATGAAAACTGCGGGTTTGTTCGTTTTTGGCGAATTGCTAGTCTAAATCAATTGGAATAAAGCCAATGAAAAGTAACTTTTCATTCCATGATTACTTCGTGTTTGTTCATTTTTTACGAATTGCTAGTCCAATTCAATTGAAATCTAGCCAATAAAAAGTGGTTTTTGGTTTCTTGATAACATCGGGTTTGTTCATTTTTGCGAATTGCTAGTCTAATTTGATTGGAATCGAGCTAATGAAAAGTGGATTTTGATTTTATCATAACTTTGGGTTTGTTCAATTTTGGCGAATTGCTAGTCTAAATCAATTGGTGTCGAGCAAATGAAAAGTGACTTTTAAATTCATGATAACTTTGGGTTTGTTTATTTTTGGCGAATTGCTAGTCTAATTCGACCAGTATCATGCCAAAGAAATGTGACTTTTGATTTGACAATAACTTCGGGTTTCTTTGTTTTTGGCGAGTTCCTAGTCTAACTCGATCGTAATCGAGCCAATGAAATGTGGTTTTTGATTTCATGATAACTTCGGGTTAGTTCATTTTTGGCGAATTGCTAGTCTAATACGATTGGAATCGAGCCAAAGAAAAGTGGTTTTTCATTTCATGAGATCTTCGAGTTTTTTCATTTTTGGCGAATTGCTAGTCTAAATCGATTGGAATCGAGCCAATGAAAAATGGTCTTTGATTTCATGATAACTTCGAGTTTGTTCATTTTTAGCGAATTGCTAGTCTAATTCGATTGGAACTGAGCCAAAGAAAAGTGGTTTTTAATTTCATGATAACTTCTGGTTTGGTCATTTTTTGGGAATTGCTAGTCTAAATCGATTGGAATCGAAACAATGTAAAGTGGCTTTCGATTTCATGATATCTTCAGGTTTGTTCATTTTGGCAAATTGGTATTCTAATTCGATTGGAATCCAGCTAATGAAAAGCGGTTTTTGATTTCATGATAACTTCGGATTTGTTCATTTTTGGCGAATTGCTAGTCTAATTTGATTAGAATTGAGCCAATGAAAAGTGATTTTTGATTTCCTAATATCTTCGGGTTTGTTCGTTTTGATGAATTGTTAGTGTAATTCAATTGGAATCGAGCGAATGAAAAGTGGTTATTGATTTCATGACAACTTTTGGTTTGTTCGTTTTTGGAGAATCGCTAGTCTAATTCGATTGGAATCGAGCCAATGAAAAGTTGTTTAACTTCATGATAACTTCTGGTTTTTTCGTTTTTGGCGAATTGCTAGTCTAATTAGATTTAAATTGAGCTAGTGAAAAGTGATTTTTGATTTCATGATAACTTCGGATTTGGTCATTTTTGGCGAATTGGTAGTATAATTTGATTGGAATTGAGCTAATGAAAACTTGTTTTTGATTTCTTTATAACTTCGGGTTTGATCATTTTTGGCGAATTCCTAATCTAATTTGATTTAAATTGAGCCAATGAGAAGTGGCTTTTCATTTCATGATAACTTAGGGTTTGTTCATTTCTAGCGAGTTGCTAGTCTAAATCGATTGGAATCGAGCCAAAGAAAAGTAGTTTTTCATTTGAAGATAACTTCGGGTTTGTTCGTTTTTCGCGAATTGCTTTTCTAAATTGAATGGAATTGAGCAATGGAAAAGTGGCTTTTGATTTCATGATATCTTCGGGTTTGTTTGTTTTGCCGATTTGGTAGTCTAATTTGGTTGGAATCCAACTAATGAAAAGTGATTTTTGATTTCATGATAACTTCGGATTTGTTCGTTTTTGGCGAATTGCTAGCCTAATTTGATTGGAATTGATCCAATGAAAAGTGGTTTTTGATTTCATGATAACTTCGAATTTTTTTCCTTTTTGACGAATTGCTAGTCTAATTTTATTAGAATTGATCCAATGAAAAGTGGCTTCTGATTTCATGATAACTTCGGGTTTGTTCTTTTTTGGCAAATCGCTAGTTTAATTCGATTGGAATCGTGCCAAAGAAAAGTGGCCTTACATTTCATGATAACTTCGGGTTTGTTCATTTTTGGCGAATTGCTAGTCTAAATCGATTGGAATCGAGCCAATGAAAAGTGTCTTTTGATTTCATGATAACTTCGGGTTTGTTCATTTTTAGCGAATTGCTAGTCTTAATCGATCGGAATCGAGTCAATGAAAACTGGTTTTTGATTTCGTGATATCTTTGGGTTTGTTCGTTTTGGCGAATTGGTAGTCTAATTCGATTGGAATCTAGCTAATTAAAAGTGGTTTTTGATTTCACGATAACTTTGGATTTGTTCATTTTTTGCTAATTGCTAGTCTAATTTGATTGGAATTGAGCCAATGAAAAGTTGTTTTTGATTTCATGATAACTTCGCGTTTCTTCATTTTTGGTGTATTGCTAGTCTAATTCGATCGGAGTCGAGCCAACGAAAAGCAATTTTTCATTACATGGTAACTTTGGGTTTGGTAATTTTGGCGAATTGCTAGTCAAAATCGATTGGAATCGAGCTAATGAAAAGTGATTTTTCATTCCATGAGAACTTCGGGTTTTTTTTTTCATTTTCGCGAATTGCTAGTCTAATTAGATTGGAATGGAGCTAATGAAAAGTGGCTCCTGATTTCGTGATAACTTCGGGTTTGTTCGTTTTGGGCGAATTGCTAGTCTAATTCGATTGGAATCGAGCCAATGAAAAGTTGTTTCTGATTTCATGACAACTTCGTGTTTGTTCATTTTTTGCGAATTGCTAGTCTAATTCGATTGGAATCGAGCCAAATAAAAGTGGTTTTTCATTTCAAGATAACTTCGGGTTCGTTCATTTTTGGCGAATTGCCAGTCTAAATCGATTGGAATCGAGCCAAAGAAAAGTGGTTTTTCATTTCATGATAACTTCGGGTTTGTTCGTTTTAGGCGAATTGCTAGTCTAATTCGATTGGAATCGAGCCAAAGAAAAGTGGTTTTTCATTTCATGATAACTTCGGGTTTGTTCGTTTTAGGCGAATTGCTAGTCTAATTCGATTGGAATCGAGCCAAAGAAAAGTGGTTTTTCATTTCATGATAACTTCGGGTTTGTTCGTTTTAGGCGAATTGCTAGTCTAATTCGATTGGAATCGAGCCAAAGAAAAGTGGTTTTTCATTTCATGATAACTTCGGGTTTGTTCGTTTTAGGCGAATTGCTAGTCTAATTCGATTGGAATCGAGCCAAAGAAAAGTGGTTTTTCATTTCATGATAACTTCGGGTTTGTTCGTTTTAGGCGAATTGCTAGTCTAATTCGATTGGAATCGAGCCAAAGAAAAGTGGTTTTTCATTTCATGATAACTTCGGGTTTGTTCGTTTTAGGCGAATTGCTAGTCTAATTCGATTGGAATCGAGCCAAAGAAAAGTGGTTTTTCATTTCATGATAACTTCGGGTTTGTTCGTTTTAGGCGAATTGCTAGTCTAATTCGATTGGAATCGAGCCAAAGAAAAGTGGTTTTTCATTTCATGATAACTTCGGGTTTGTTCGTTTTAGGCGAATTGCTAGTCTAATTCGATTGGAATCGAGCCAAAGAAAAGTGGTTTTTCATTTCATGATAACTTCGGGTTTGTTCGTTTTAGGCGAATTGCTAGTCTAATTCGATTGGAATCGAGCCAAAGAAAAGTGGTTTTTCATTTCATGATAACTTCGGGTTTGTTCGTTTTAGGCGAATTGCTAGTCTAATTCGATTGGAATCGAGCCAAAGAAAAGTGGTTTTTCATTTCATGATAACTTCGGGTTTGTTCGTTTTAGGCGAATTGCTAGTCTAATTCGATTGGAATCGAGCCAAAGAAAAGTGGTTTTTCATTTCATGATAACTTCGGGTTTGTTCGTTTTAGGCGAATTGCTAGTCTAATTCGATTGGAATCGAGCCAAAGAAAAGTGGTTTTTCATTTCATGATAACTTCGGGTTTGTTCGTTTTAGGCGAATTGCTAGTCTAATTCGATTGGAATCGAGCCAAAGAAAAGTGGTTTTTCATTTCATGATAACTTCGGGTTTGTTCGTTTTAGGCGAATTGCTAGTCTAATTCGATTGGAATCGAGCCAAAGAAAAGTGGTTTTTCATTTCATGATAACTTCGGGTTTGTTCGTTTTAGGCGAATTGCTAGTCTAATTCGATTGGAATCGAGCCAAAGAAAAGTGGTTTTTCATTTCATGATAACTTCGGGTTTGTTCGTTTTAGGCGAATTGCTAGTCTAATTCGATTGGAATCGAGCCAAAGAAAAGTGGTTTTTCATTTCATGATAACTTCGGGTTTGTTCGTTTTAGGCGAATTGCTAGTCTAATTCGATTGGAATCGAGCCAAAGAAAAGTGGTTTTTCATTTCATGATAACTTCGGGTTTGTTCGTTTTAGGCGAATTGCTAGTCTAATTCGATTGGAATCGAGCCAAAGAAAAGTGGTTTTTCATTTCATGATAACTTCGGGTTTGTTCGTTTTAGGCGAATTGCTAGTCTAATTCGATTGGAATCGAGCCAAAGAAAAGTGGTTTTTCATTTCATGATAACTTCGGGTTTGTTCGTTTTAGGCGAATTGCTAGTCTAATTCGATTGGAATCGAGCCAAAGAAAAGTGGTTTTTCATTTCATGATAACTTCGGGTTTGTTCGTTTTAGGCGAATTGCTAGTCTAATTCGATTGGAATCGAGCCAAAGAAAAGTGGTTTTTCATTTCATGATAACTTCGGGTTTGTTCGTTTTAGGCGAATTGCTAGTCTAATTCGATTGGAATCGAGCCAAAGAAAAGTGGTTTTTCATTTCATGATAACTTCGGGTTTGTTCGTTTTAGGCGAATTGCTAGTCTAATTCGATTGGAATCGAGCCAAAGAAAAGTGGTTTTTCATTTCATGATAACTTCGGGTTTGTTCGTTTTAGGCGAATTGCTAGTCTAATTCGATTGGAATCGAGCCAAAGAAAAGTGGTTTTTCATTTCATGATAACTTCGGGTTTGTTCGTTTTAGGCGAATTGCTAGTCTAATTCGATTGGAATCGAGCCAAAGAAAAGTGGTTTTTCATTTCATGATAACTTCGGGTTTGTTCGTTTTAGGCGAATTGCTAGTCTAATTCGATTGGAATCGAGCCAAAGAAAAGTGGTTTTTCATTTCATGATAACTTCGGGTTTGTTCGTTTTAGGCGAATTGCTAGTCTAATTCGATTGGAATCGAGCCAAAGAAAAGTGGTTTTTCATTTCATGATAACTTCGGGTTTGTTCGTTTTAGGCGAATTGCTAGTCTAATTCGATTGGAATCGAGCCAAAGAAAAGTGGTTTTTCATTTCATGATAACTTCGGGTTTGTTCGTTTTAGGCGAATTGCTAGTCTAATTCGATTGGAATCGAGCCAATGAAAAGTGGCTTTTGATTTCATAATATTTTCGGATTTGTTCGTTTTTGCGAATTGCTAGTCTAAATCTATTGGAACCGAGCCAATGAAAAGTGGCTTTTGTTTTCATGATATCTTCGGGTTTGTTCATTTTTGGCGAATCGCTAGTCTTATTCAAATGGAATTGAGCCAGTGAAAAGTTGTTTTTGATTTCATTATAACTTCTAGTTCATTTGTTTTTGGCGAATTGCTAATCTAATTCGATTGGAATCGAGTTAATGAAAAATGGTTTTTGATTTCCATATAACTTCGGGTTTGTTCATTTTTGGCGAATTGCTAGTCAGATTCGATTGGAATCGAGCCAATGAAAAGTTGTTTTTGATTTCATGATGACTTCGGGCTTGTTCATTTTTGGCGAATTGCTAGTCTAAATCGATTGGAATCGAGCGAATGAAAAGTGGCTTCTGATTTCATGATAACTTCGGGTTTGTTCTTTTTTGGCAAATCGCTAGTTTAATTCGATTGGAATCGTGCCAAAGAAAAGTGGCCTTACATTTCATGATAACTTCGGGTTTGTCCATTTTTGGCGAATTGCTAGTCTAAATCGATTGGAATCGAGCCAATGAAAATTGTCTTTTGATTTCATGATAACTTCGGGTTTGTTCATTTTTAGCGAATTGCTAGTCTTAATCGATCGGAATCGAGTCAATGATAACTGGTTTTTGATTTCGTGATATCTTTGGGTTTGTTCGTTTTGGCGAATTGGTAGTCTAATTCGATTGGAATCTAGCTAATTAAAAGTGGTTTTTGATTTCACGATAACTTTGGATTTGTTCATTTTTTGCGAATTGCTAGTCTAATTTGATTGGAATTGAGCCAATGAAAAGTTATTTTTGATTTCATGACAACTTCGCGTTTGTTCATTTTTGGTGTATTGCTAGTCTAATTCGATCGGAGTCGAGCCAACGAAAAGCAATTTTTCATTACATGGTAACTTTGGGTTTGGTAATTTTGGCGTATTGCTAGTCAAAATCGATTGGAATCGAGCTAATGAAAAGTGATTTTTCATTCCATGAGAACTTCGGGTTTTTTTTTCATTTTCGCGAATTGCTAGTCTAATTAGATTGGAATGGAGCTAATGAAAAGTGGCTCCTGATTTCGTGATAACTTCGGCTTTGTTCGTTTTAGGCGAATTGCTAGTCTAATTCGATTGGAATCGAGCCAATGAAAAGTTGTTTTTGATTTCATGACAACTTCGTGTTTGTTCATTTTTTGCGAATTGCTAGTCTAATTCGATTGGAATCGAGCCAAAGAAAAGTGGTTTTTCATTTCAAGATAACTTCGGGTTCGTTCATTTTTGGCGAATTGCCAGTCTAAATCGATTGGAATCGAGCCAAAGAAAAGTGGTTTTTCATTTCATGATAACTTCGGGTTTGTTCGTTTTGGCAAATTGCTAGTCTAATTTGATTGGAATCAAGCTAATGAAAAGTGGTTTCTGATTTCATGATAACATTGGGTTTGTTCGTTCTAGGAGAATTGCTAGTCCAATTCGATTGGAATCGAGCCAATGAAAATTGATTTTTGATTTCATGACAACTTCAGGTTTATTCATTTTTGGCGAATTGCTAGTCTAATTCGATTGGAATCGAGCCAAAGAAAAGTGGTTTTTCATTTCATGATAACTTCGGGTTTGTTCATTTTTGGCAAATTGCTTGTGTAAATCGATTGGATTCGAGCCAAAGAAAAGTGGTTTTTCATTATTTAATCAAAAGTGGTTTTTCATTCCATGATAACTTCGAGTTTGTTCGTTTTGGCAAATTGCTAGTCTAATTTGATTTAATCAAAAGTGGTTTCTGATTTCATGATAACTTCGGGTTCGTTCGTTTCAGGCGAATCGCTAGTCTAATCCGATTGGAATCGAGTCAATCAAAAGTGGCTTTTGATTTCATGATATCTTCGGGTTTGTTCGTTTTGGCGAATTGGTAGTCTAATTCGATTGGAATCCAGCTAATTAAAAGTTGTTTTTGATTTCACGATAACTTCAGATTTGTTCGTTTTGGCGAGTTGCTAGTCTAATTTGATTGGAATGGAGCCAATGAAAAGTTGTTTTTGATTTCATGATAACTTCGGGTTTGTTCATTTTTGGCAAATTGCTAGTCTAAATCGATTGGAATCGAGCGAATGAAAAGTGGCTTCTGATTTCATGATAACTTCGGGTTTGTTCTTTTTTGGCAAATCGCTAGTTTAATTCGATTGGAATCGTGCCAAAGAAAAGCGGCCTCACATTTCATGATAACTTCGGGTTTGTTCATTTTTGGCGAATTGCTAGTCTAAATCAATTGGGATGGAGCCAATGAAAAGTGGCTTTTGATTCCATGATATCTTCGGGTTTCTTCGTCTTGGCGAATTGGTAGACTAAATCGATTGGAATCGGGCCGAAGAAAAGTGGTTTTTCATTTCATGATAACTTCAGGTTTGTTCGTTTTTTGCGAATTACTGGTCTAAATCAATTGGAATCGAGCAATTGAAAAGTGGCTTTTGATTTCATAATATCTTCGGGTTTGTTCGTTTTGCCGAATTGACAGTCTAATTCTATTGGAATCCAGCTAATGAAAAGTGGTTTTTGATTTCACGATAATTTTGGATTTGTTCGTTTTTGGCGAATTTCCAGTCTAATTTGATTGGAATTAATCCAATGAAAAGTGGCTTTTGTTTTCATGATATCTTCGGGTTTGTTCGTTTTCGGCGAATCGCTAGTCATATTCAATTGGAATTGAGCCAGTGAAAAGTTGTTTTTGATCTCATGATAATTTTGCGTTTGTTTGTTTTTTGTGTATTGCTAGTCTAATTCGATCGGAGTCGAGCCAACGAAAAGGGATTTTTCATTACATGGTAACTTGGGGTTTGGTAATTTTGGCGAATTGCTAGTCTAAATCGATTGGAATCGAGCCAATGAAAAGTAGTTTTTCATTCCACGAGAACTTCGCATTTTTTTTTCATTTTGGCGAATTGCTAGTCTAATTAGATTGGAATGGAGCTAATGAAAAGTGGTTCCTGATTTCATGATAACTTCGGGTTTGTTCGTTTTAGGCGAATTGCTAGTCTAATTCGATTGGAATCGAGCCAATGGAATGTTGTTTTTGATTTCATGACAACTTCGTGTTTGTTCATTTTTTGTGAATTGCTAATCTAATTCGATTGGAATCGAGCCAAAGAAAAGTGGTTTTTCATTTCATGATAACTTCGTGTTTGTTCATTTTTGGTGAATTGCCAGTCTAAATCGATTGGAATCGAGCCAAAGAAAAGTGGTTTTTCATTTCATGATAACTTCAGGTTTGTTCATTTTGGCGAATTGCTAGTCCAATTTGATTGGAATCAAGCTAATGAAAAGTGGCTTCTGATTTCATGATAACATCGGGTTTGTTCGTTTTAGGAGAATTGCTAATCCAATTCGATTGGAATCGAGCCAATGAAAATTGGTTTTTGATTTCATGACAACTTCAAGTTTATTCATTTTTGGCGAATTGCTAGTCTAATTCGATTGGAATCGAGCCAAAGAAAAGTTGTTTTTCATTTCATGATAACTTCGGGTTTGTTCGTTTTTGGCGAATTGCTTGTGTAAATCGATTGGAATCGAGCCAAAGAAAAGTGGTTTTTCATTCCATGATAACTTCGGGTTTGTTCGTTTTGGTGAATTGCTAGTCTAATTCGATTTAATCAAAAGTGGTTTCTGATTTCGTGATAACTTCGGGTTTGTTCGTTTTAGGTGAATTGCTAGTCTTATTCGATTGGAATCGAGCCAATGAAAAGTTGTTTTTGATTTCATGAAAACTTCAGGTTTGTTCATTTTTTACGAATTGCTAGTCTAATTCAATTGGAATCGAGCCAGTGAAAATTGGTTTTTGATTTCATGTTAACTTTAGATTTGTTCCTTTTTAGCGAATTGCTAGTCTAATTCGATTGGAATCAAGCCAAAGAAAAGTGGCTTTTCATTTCATGATAACTTCAGGTTTGTTCATTTTTGGCGAATTGCTAGTCTAAATCGATGGGAATCGAGCCAATGAAAAGTGGCATTTGATTTCATGATAACTTCGGGCTTGTTCATTTTTAGCGAATTGCTAGTCTAATTCGATTGGAATCGAGCTAATGAAAAGTAGATTTTGATTTCATGATAACTTTGGGTTTGTTCATTTTTGGCAAATTGCTAGTCTAATTCAATTGGAATCGAGCCAATGAAAAGTTGTTTTTGATTTCATGAAAACTTCAGGTTTGTTCATTTTTGGCGAATTGCTAGTCTAAATCGATTGGAATCAAGCCAATGAAAAGTGGCTTTTGATTTCATAATATTTTCGGGTTTGTTCGTTTTTGCGAATTGCTAGTCTAAATCTATTGGAACCGAGCCAATGAAAAGTGGCTTTTGTTTTCATGATATCTTCGGGTTTGTTCGTTTTTGGCGAATCGCTAGTCTTATTCAATTGGAATTGAGCCAGTGAAAAGTTGTTTTTGATTTCATTATAACTTCTAGTTCATTTGTTTTTGGCGAATTGCTAATCTAATTCGATTGGAATCGAGTTAATGAAAAATGGTTTTTGATTTCCAGATAACTTCGGGTTTGTTCATTTTTGGCGAATTGCTAGTCAGATTCGATTGGAATCGAGCCAATGAAAAGTTGTTTTTGATTTCATGATGACTTCGGGCTTGTTCATTTTTGGCGAATTGCTAGTCTAAATCGATTGGAATCGAGCGAATGAAATGTGGCTTCTGATTTCATGATAACTTTGGGTTTGTTCTTTTTTGGCAAATCGCTAGTTTAATTCGATTGGAATCGTGCCAAAGAAAAGTGGCCTTACATTTCATGATAACTTCGGGTTTGTTCATTTTTGGCGAATTGCTAGTCTAAATCAATTGGGATGGAGCCAATGAAAAGTGGCTTTTTATTCCATGATATCTTCGGGTTTGTTCGTCTTGGCGAATTGGTAGACTAAATCGATTGGAATCGAGCTGAAGAAAAGTGGTTTTTCATTTCATGATAACTTCAGGTTTGTTCGTTTTTTGCGAATTACTAGTCTAAATCAATTGGAATCGAGCAATTTAAATGTGCCTTTTGATTTCATGATATCTTTGGGTTTGTTCGTTTTGCCGAATTGGCATCTAATTCTATTGAAATCCAGCTAATGAATAGTGGTTTTTGATTTCACTATAATTTTGGATTTGTTCATTTTTGTAGAATTTCCAGTCTAATTTGATTGGAATTGATCCAATGAAAAGTGGTTTTTCATTTCATGATAACTTTGGGTTCGTTTGTTTTTGGCAAATTGCTGGTCTAAATCGATTGGAATCGAGGCAGTGAAAAGTGGTTTTTGATTTCATGATAACTTCGGGTTTGTTCATTTTTGGCGAATTGCTAGTCATATTTGATTTGAATTGAGCTAAAGAAAAGTGGTTTTTCATTACATGATAACTTCGGGTTCGTTCGGTTTTGGCGAATCGCTAGTCTAAATCGATTGGAATCGAGTCAATGAAAAGTGGCTTTTGATTTCATGATATCTTCGGGTTTGTTCGTTTTGGCGAATTGGTAGTCTAATTCGATTGGAATCCAGCTAATTAAAAGTTGTTTTTGATTTCACGATAACTTCAGATTTGTTCGTTTTTGGCGAGTTGCTAGTCTAATTTGATTGGAATGGAGCCAATGAAAAGTTGTTTTTGATTTCATGATAACTTCGGGTTTGTTCATTTTTGGCGAATTGCTAGTCTAAATCGATTGGAATCGAACGAATGAAAAGTGGCTTCTGATTTCATGATAACTTCGGGTTTGTTCTTTTTTGGCAAATTGCTAGTTTAATTCGATTGGAATCGTGCCAAAGAAAGGTGGCCTTACATTTCTTGATAACTTCGGGTTTGTTCATTTTTGGCGAATTGTTAGTCTAAATCAATTGGGATGGAGCCAATGAAAAATGGCTTTTGATTCCATGATATCTTCGGGTTTGTTTGTCTTGGCGAATTGGTAGACTAAATCGATTGGAATCGAGCCGAAGAAAAGTGGTTTATCGTTTCATGATAACTTCAGGTATGTTCGTTTTTTGCGAATTACTGGTCTAAATCAATTGGAATCGAGCAATTTAAAAGTGGCTTTTGATTTCATGATATCTTCGGGTTTGTTCGTTTTGCCGAATTGGCAGTCTAATTCTGTTGGAATCCAGCTAATGAAAAGTAGTTTTTGATTGCACGATAATTTTATATTTGTTCATTTTTGGCGAATTTCCAGTCTAATTTGATTGGAATTGATCCAATGAAAAGTAGCTTTTGTTTTCATGATATCTTCGGGTTTGTTCGTTTTCGGCGAGTCGCTAGTCTTGTTCAATTGGAATTGAGCCAGTGAAAAGTTGTTTTTGATTTCATGATAACTTCACGTTTGTTCATTTTTGGTGTATTGCTAGTCTAATTCGATCGGAGTCGAGCCAACGAAAAGCGATTTTTCATTACATGGTAACTTCGGGTTTGGTAATTTTGGCAATTTGCTAGTGTAAATCGATTGGAATCGAGCCAATGAAAAGTGGCTTTTCATTCCATGAGAACTTCGGTTTTTTTTTTTTCATTTTGGCGAATTTGTAGTCTAATTAGATTGGAATAGAGCTAATGAAAAGTGGTTCCTGATTTCGTGATAACTTCGGGTTTGTTCGTTTTAGGCGAATTGCTAGTATAATTCGATTGGAATCGAGCCAATGGAAAGTTGTTTTTGATTTCATGACAACGTCGTGTTTGTTCATTTTTTGTGAATTGCTAATCTAATTCGATTGGAATCGAGCCAAAGAAAAGTGGTTTTCCATTTCATGATAACTTCGGGTTTGTTCATTTTTGGCGAGTTGCCAGTCTAAATCGATTGGAATCGAGCCAAAGAAAAGTGATTTTTCATTTCATGATAACTTCGGGTTTGTTCGTTTTGGCGAATTGCTAGTCCAATTTGATTGGAATCGAGCTAATGAAAAGTGGTTTATGATTTCATGATAACATCGGGTTTGTTCGTTTTAGGAGAATTGCTAGTCCAATTCGATTGGAATCGAGCCAATGAAAATTGGTTATTGATTTCATGACAACTTCAGGTTTATTCATTTTTGGCGAATTGCTGTCTAATTCGATTGGAATCGAGCCAAAGAAAAGTTGTTTTTCATTTCATGATAAATTCGGGTTTGGTCATTTTTGGCGAATTGCTTGTGTAAATCGATTGGAATCGAGCCAAAGAAAAGTGGTTTTTCATTCCATGATAACTTCGGGTTTGTTCGTTTTGGCGAATTGCTAGTCTAATTCGATTTAATCAAAAGTGGTTTCTGATTTCATGATAACTTCGGGTTTGTTCGTTTTAGGAGAATTGCTAGTCCAATTCGATTGGAATCGAGCCAATGAAAATTGGTTTTTGATTTCATGACAACTTCAGGTTTATTCATTTTTGGCGAATTGCTGTCTAATTCGATTGGAATCGAGCCAAAGAAAAGTTGTTTTTCATTTCATGATAAATTCGGGTTTGGTCATTTTTGGCGAATTGCTTGTGTAAATCGATTGGAATCGAGCCAAAGAAAAGTGGTTTTTCATTCCATGATAACTTCGGGTTTGTTCGTTTTGGCGAATTGCTAGTCTAATTCGATTTAATCAAAAGTGGTTTCTGATTTCATGATAACTTCGGGTTTGTTCGTTTTAGGCGAATTGCTAGTCTAATTCGATTGGAATCGAGCTAATGAAAAGTTGTTTTTGATTTCATGACAACTTCAGGTTTGTTCATTTCTTACGAATTGCTTGTCTAATTCAATTGGAATCGAGCCAATGAAAATTGGCTTTTGATTTCATGTTAACTTTAGGTTTGTTCCTTTTTAGCGAATTGCTAGTCTAATTCGATTGGAATCAAGCCAAAGAAAAGTGGCTTTTCATTTCATGATAACTTCGGGTTTGTTCATTTTTGGCGAATTGCTAGTCTAAATCTATTGGAATCGGGCCAATGAAAGGTGGTTTTTCATTCCATGATAACTTCAAGTTTGTTCGTTTTGGCGAATTGTTAGTTTAATTCGATTGGAATCGAGCTAATGAAAAGTTGATTTTGATTTCATGATAACTTTGGGCTTGTTCATTTTTGGCGAATTGCTAGTCTAATTCGATTGGAATCGTGCCAATGAAATGTGGCTTTTGATTTGACGATATCTTCGGGCTTCATCATTTTTGGCAAATGGGTAGTCTAATTCGATCAAAATCGAGCCAATGAAATGTGATTTTTGATTTCATGATATCTTCGGGTTTGTTCGTTTTTGCCGAATAGCTAGTCTAATACGATTGGAATGGAGGCAAAGAAAAGTGGTTTTTCACTTCATGATAACTTCTAGTTTTTTTCTTTTTGGCGAATTGCTAGTCTAAATCGATTGGAATCGAGACAATGAAAAGTGGCATTTGATTTCATGATAACATCAGGCTTGTTCATTTTTAGCGAATTGCTAGTCTAATTCGATTGGAATCGAGCCAAAGAAAAGTGGTTTTTCATTTCATGATAACTTTTGGTTTGTTCGTTTTTTGTGAATTGCTAGTCTAAATCAATTGGAATCGAGCCAATGAAAAGTGGCTTTTGATTTCATAATATTTTCGGGTTTGTTCGTTTTTGCGAATTGCTAGTCTAAATCGATTGGAACAGAGCCAATGAAAAGTGGCTTTTGTTTTCATGATATCTTCGGGTTTGTTCGTTTTCGGCGAATCATTAGTCTTATTCAATTGGAATTGAGCCAGTGAAAAGTTGTTTTTGATTTCATGATAACTTCTAGTTCGTTTCTTTTTGGCGAATTGCTAATCTAAATTGATTGGAATCGAGTTAATGAAAAATGATTTTTGATTTCATGATAACTTCGGGTTTGTTAATTTTTGGCGAATTGCTAGTCAGATTCTATTGGAATCGAGCCAATGAAAAGTTGTTTTTTATTTCATCATGACTTCGGGCTTGTTCATTTTTGGCGAATTGCTTGTCTAAATCGATTGGAATCGAGCGAATGAAAAGTGGCTTCTGATTTCATGATAACTTCGGGTTTGTTCTTTTTTGGCAAATCGCTAGTTTAATTCGATTGGAATCGTGCCAAAAAAAGTGGCCTTACATTTCATGATAACTTCGGTTTTTTCATTTTTGGCGAATTGCTAGTATAAATCAATTGGGATGGAGCCAATGAAAAGTGGCTTTTGATTCCATGATATGTTCGGGTTTGTTCGTCTTGGCAAATTGGTAGACTAAATCGATTGGAATCGAGCTGAAGAAAAGTGGTTTTTCATTTCATGATAACTTCAGGTTTGTTCGTTTTTTGCAAATTACTGGTCTAAATCAATTGGAATCGAGCAATTAAAAGTTAGCTTTTGATTTCATGATATCTTCGGGTTTGTCCATTTTGCCGAATTAGTAGTCTAATTCTATTGGAATCCAGCTAATGAAAAGTGGTTTTTTATTTCACAATAACTTTGGATTTGTTCGTTTTTGGCGAATTTCCAGTCTAATTTGATTGGAATTGATCCAATGAAAAGTGACTTTTGTTTTCATGATATCTTCGGGTTTGTTCATTTTCGGCGAATCGCTAGTCTTATTCCATTGGAATTGAGCCAGTCAAAAGTCGTTTTTGATATCATGATAACTTCTACTTCGTTTGTTTTCGGCGAATTGCTAATCTAATTCGATTGGAATCGAGTTATTGAAAAATGGTCTTTGATTTCACGATAACTTCGGGTTTGTTCATTTTTGGCGAATTGCTAGTCAGATTCGATTGAAATCGAGCCAATGAAAAGTTGTTTTTGATTTCATTATGACTTCGGGCTTGTTCATTTTTGGCGAATTGCTAGCCAAAATCGACTAGAATCGAGCGAATGAAAAGTGGCTTCTGATTTCATGATAACTTCGGGTTTGTTCTTTTTTGGCAACTCGCTAGTTTAATTCGATTGGAATCTTGCCAAAGAAAAGTGGCCTTACATTTCATGATAACTTCGGGTTTGTTCATTTTTGGCGAATTGCTAGTCTAAATCAATTGGGATGGAGCTAATGAAAAGTGGCTTTTGATTCCATGATATCTTCGGGTTTGTTCGTCTTGGCGAATCGGTAGACTAAATCGATTGGAATCGAGCCGAAGAAAAGTGGTTTTTCATTTCATGATAACTTCAGGTTTGTTCGTTTTTTGCAAATTACTGTTCTAAATCAATTGGAATCGAGCAATTGAAAAGTGGCTTTTGATTTCATGATATCTTCGCGTTTGTTCGTTTTGTCGAATTGGCAGTCTAATTCTATTGGAATCCAGCTAATGAAAAGTGGTTTTTGATTTCACGATAATTTTGGACTTGTTCGTTTTTGGCGAATTTCCAGTCTAATTTGATTGGAATTGATCCAATGAAAAGTGGCTTTTGTTTTCATGATATCTTCGGGTTTGTTCATTTTCGGCGAATCGCTAGTCTTATTCAATTGGAATTGAGCCAGTGAAAAGTTGTTTTTGATCTCATGATAACTTTGCGTTTGTTCGTTTTTGGTGTATTGCTAGTCTAATTCGATCGGAGTCGAGCCAACGAAAAGAGATTTTTCATTACATGGTAACTTCGGGTTTGGTAATTTTGGCGAATTGCTAGTCTAAATCGATTGGAATCGAGCCAATGAAATGTGGTTTTTCATTCCATGAGAACTTCGGGTTTTTTTTCATTTTGGCGAATTGCTAGTCTAATTAGATTGGAATGGAGCTAATGAAAAGTGGTTCCTGATTTCGTGATAACTTCGGGTTTGTTCGTTTTAGGCGAATTGCTAGTCTAATTCGATTGGAATCGAGCCAATGGAAAGTTGTTTTTGATTTCATGACAACTTCGTGTTTGTTCATTTTTTGCGAATTACTAATCTAATTCGATTGGAATCGAGCCAAAGAAAAGTGGTTTTTCATTTCATGATAACTTCAGGTTTGTTCGTTTTGGCGAATTGCTAGTCTAACTTGATTGGAATCGAGCTAATGAAAAGTGGCTTCTGATTTCATGATAACATTTGGTTTGTTCGTTTTAGGAGACTTGCTAGTCCAATTCGATTGGAATTGAGCCAATGAAAATTGGTTTTTGATTTCTTGACAACTTCAGGTTTATTCATTTTTAGCGAATTGCTAGTCTAATTCGATTGGAATCGAGCCAAAGAAAAGTGGTTTTTCATTTCATGATAACTTCGGGTTTGTTCATTTTTGGCGAATTGCTTGTGTAAATCGATTGGAATTGAGCCAAAGAAAAGTGGTTTTTCGTTCCATGATAACTTTGGGTTTGTTCATTTTTGGTGAATTGCTTGTGTAAATCGATTGGAGTCGACCCAAAGTAAAGTGGTTTTTCATTCCATGATAACTTCGGGTTTGTTCGTTTTGGTGAATTGCTAGTCTAATTCGATTGGAATCGATTTAATCAAAAGTGGTTTTTCATTCCATGATAACTTTGGGTTTGTTCGTTTTGGTGAATTGCTAGTCTAATTCGATTGGAATCGATTTAATCAAAAGTGGTTTCTGATTTCATGATAACTTCGGGTTTGTTCGTTTTAGGCGAATTACTAGTCTAATTCAATTGGAATCGAGCCAATGAAAAGTTGTTTTTGATTTCATGACAACTTCAGGTTTGTTCATTTTTTAAGAATTGCTAGTCTAATTCAATTGGAATCGAGCCAATGAAAATTGGTTTTTGATTTCATGTTAACTTTAGGTTTGTTCCTTTTTAGCGAATTGCTAGTCTAATTCGATTGGAATCAAGCCAAAGAAAAGTGGCTTTTCATTTCATGATAACTTCGGGTTTGTTCATTTTTGGCGAATTGCTAGTCTAAATCGATTGGAATCGGGCCAATGAAATGTGGTTTTTGATTTGATGATAACTTCGGGTTTGTTCGGTTTTGCCGAATCGCTAGTCTAATACGATTGAAATCGAGGCAAAGAAAAGTGGTTTTTTACTTCATGATAACTTCTAGTTTTTTCCTTTTTGGCGAATTGCTAGTCTAAATCGATGGGAATCGAGCCAATGAAAAGTGGCATTTGATTTCATGATAACTTCGGGCTTGTTCATTTTTAGCGAATTGCTAGTCTAATTCGATAGGAATCAAGCCAAAGAAAAGTGGTTTTTCATTTCATGATAACTTTTAGTTTGTTCGTTTTTTGTGAATTGCTAGTCTAAATCAATTGGAATCGAGCAATGAAAAGTGGCTTTTGATTTCATAATATTTTCGTGTTTGTTCGTCTTTGCGAATTGCTAGTCTAAATCGATTGGAACCGAGCCAATGAAAAGTGGCTTTTGTTTTCATGATATGTTCGGGTTTGTTCGTTTTCGGCGAATCGCTAGTCTTATTCAATTGGAATTGAGCCAGTGAAAAGTTGTTTTTGATTCCATGATAACTTCTAGTTCGTTTATTTTTAGCGAATTGCTAATATAATTCGATTGGAATCGAGTTAATGAAAAATGGTTTTTGATTTCATGATAACATCGGGTTTGTTCATTTTTGGCGAATTGTTAGTATAAATCGATTGGAATCGAGCGAATGAAAAGTGGCTTCTGATTTCATGATAACTTCGGGTTTGTTCTTTTTTGGTAAATCGCTAGTTTAATTCGATTGGAATCGTGCCAAAGAAAAGTGGCCTTACATTTCATGATAACTTCGGGTTTGTTCATTTTTGGCGAATTGCTAGTCTAAATCAATTGGAATCGAGCAAATGAAAAGTGGCTTTTGATTCCATGATATCTTCGGGTTTGTTCGTTTTGGCGAATTGCTAGTCTAAATCAATTGGGATGGAGCCAATGAAAAGTGGCTTTTGATTCCATGATATCTTCGGGTTTGTTCGTCTTGGCGAATTGGTAGACTAAATTGATTGAAATCGCGCTGAAGAAAAGTGGTTTTTCATTTCATGAAAACTTCAGGTTTGTTCGTTTTTTGCGAATTACTGGTCTAAATCAATTGGAATCGAGCAATTGAATAGTGGCTTTTGATTTCATGATATCTTCGGGTCTGTTCATTTTGCCGAATTGGTAGTCTAATTCTATTGGAATCCAGCTAATGAAAAGTGGTTTTTGATTTCACGATAATTTTGGATTTGTTCGTTTTTGTCGAATTTCCAGTCTAATTTGATTGGAATTGATCCAATGAAAAGTGGTTTTTCATTTCATGATAACTTTGGGTTCGTTTGTTTTTGGCAAATTGCTGGTCTAAATCGATTGGAATCGAGGCAATGAAAAGTGGTTTTTGATTTCTTGATAACTTCGGGTTTGTTCATTTTTGGCGAATTGCTATTCATATTTGATTGAATTGAGCTAAACAAAAGTGGTTTTTCATTACACGATAACTTCGGGTTTGTTCGGTTTTGGCGAATCGCTAGTCTAAATCGATTGGAATCAAGTCAATGAAAAGCGGCTTTTGATTTCATGATATCTTCGGGTTTGTTCGTTTTGGCGAATTGGTAGTCTAATTCGATTGGAATCGAGCCAATGAAAAGCGGCTTTTGATTTCATGATATCTTCGGGTTTGTTCGTTTTGGCGAATTGGTAGTCTAATTCGATTGGAATCCAGCTAATTAAAAGTTGTTTTTGATTTCACGATAACTTCAGATTTGTTCGTCTTTGGCGAGTTGCTAGTCTAATTTGATTGGAATTGAGCCAATGAAAAGTTGTTTTGACTTCATGATAACTTCGGGTTTGTTCATTTTTGGCGAATTGCTAGTCTAAATCGATTGGAATCGAGCGAATGAAAAGTGGCTTCTGATTTCATGACAACTTCGGGTTTGTTCTTTTTTGGCAAATCGCTAGTTTAATTCGACTGGAATCTTGCCAAAGAAAAGTGGCCTTACATTTCATGATAACTTCGGGTTTGTTCATTTTTGGCGAATTGCTAGTCTAAATCAATTGGGATGGAGCCAATGAAAAGTGGCTTTTGATTCCATGATATCTTCGGGTTTGTTCGTCTTGGCGAATTGGTAGACTAAATCGATTGGAATCGAGCCGAAGAAAAGTGGTTTTTCATTTCATGATAACTTCAGGTTTGTTCATTTTTTTGCGAATTACTGGTCTAAATCAATTGGAATCGAGCAATTTAAAAGTGGCTTTTGATTTCATGATATCTTCGGGTTTGTTCGTTTTGCCGAATTGGCAGTGTAATGCTATTGGAATCCAGCTAATGAAAAGTGGTTTTTGATTTCACGATAATTTTGGATTTGTTCATTTTTGGCGAATTTCCAGTCTAATTTGATTGGAATTGATCCAATGAAAATTGGCTTTTGTTTTCATGATATCTTCGGGTTTGTTCATTTTCGGCGAATCGCTAGTCTTATTCAATTGGAATTGAGCCAATGAAAATTTGTTTTTGTTCTCATGATAACTTCGCGTTTGTTCGGTTTTGGTGTATTGCTAGTCTAATTCGATCGGAGTCGAGCCAACGAAAAGCGATTTTTCATTACATGGTAACTTCGGGTTTGGTAATTTTGGCGAATTGCTAGTCTAAATCAATTGGAATCGAGCCAATGAAAAGTGGTTTTTCATTTCATGAGAACTTCGGGGTTTTTTTTTTATTTTGGCGAATTGCTAGTCTAATTAGATTGGAATGGAGCTAATGAAAAGTGGTTCCTGATTTCGTGATAACTTCGGGTTTGTTCGTTTTAGGCGAATTGCTAGTCTAATTCGATTGGAATCGAGCCAATGGAAAGTTGTTTTTGATTTCATGACAACTTCGTGTTTGTTCATTTTTTGCGAATTGCTAATCTAATTCGATTGGAATCGAGCCAAGGAAAAGTGGTTTTTCATTATACTATAACTTCGGGTTCGTTCATTTTTGGCGAATTGCCAGTCTAAATCGATTGGAATCGAGCCAAGTAAAGTGGTCTTTCATTTCATGATAACTTCGGGTTTGTTCGTTTTGGCGAATTGCTAGTCTAATTTGATTGGAATCGAGCTAATGAAAAGCGGTTTCTGATTTCATGATAACATCGGGTTTGTTCGTTTTAGGAGAATTGCTAGTCCAATTCGATTGGAATCGAGCCAATGAAAATTGGTTTTTGATTTCTTGACAACTTCAGGTTTATTCAGTTTTGGCGAATTGCTAGTCTAATTCGATTGGAATCGAGCCAAAGAAAAGTGGTTTTTCATTCCATGATAACTTCGGGTTTGTTCATTTTTGGTGAATTGCCAGTCTAAATCGATTGGAATCGAGCCAAAAAAAAGTGGTTTTCCATTTCATGATAACTTCGGATTTGTTCGTTTTGGCGAATTGCTAGTCCAATTTGATTGGAATCGGGCCAATGAAAGGTGGTTTTTCATTCCATGATAACTTCAAGTTTGTTCGATTTGGCTAATTGTTAGTCTAATTCGATTGGAATTTAGCTAATGAAAAGTGGATTTTGATTTCATGATAACTTTGGCTTTGTTCATTTTTGGCGAATTGCTAGTCTAATTCGATTGGAATCGTGCCAATGAAATGTGGCTTTTGATTTGACGATATCTTCGGGTTTCATCATTTTTGGCGAATGAGTAGTCTAATTCGATCAAAATCGAGCCAATGAAATGTGGTTTTTGATTTCATGATAACTTCGGGTTTGTTCATTTTTGCCGAATCGCTAGTCTAATACGATTGGAATCGAGGCAAAGAAAAGTGGTTTTTCACTTCATGTTAACTTCTAGTTTTTTTCCTTTTTGGCGAATTGCTAGTCTAAATCGATTGGAATCGAGCCAATGAAAAGTGGCATTTGATTTCATGATAACTTCGGGCTTGTTCATTTTTAGCAAATTGCTAGTCTAATTCGATTGGAATCGAGTCAAAGAAAAGTGGTTTTTCATTTCATGATAACTTTTGGTTTGTTCATTTTTTGTGAATTGCTAGTCTTAATCGATTGGAATCAAGCCAATGAAAAGTGGCTTTTGATTTCATAATATTTTCGGGTTTGTTCGTTTTTGCGAATTGCTAGTCTAAATCGATTGGAACCGAGCCAATGAAAAGTGGCTTTTGTTTTCATGATATCTTCCGGTTTGTTGGTTTTCGGCGAATCGCTAGTCTTATTCAATTGGAATTGAGCAAGTGAAAAGTTGTTTTTGATTTCATTATAACTTCTAGTTCATTTGTTTTTGGCGAATTGCTAATCTAATTCGATTGGAATCGAGTTAATGAAAAATGGTTTTTGATTTCACGATAACTTCGAGTTTGTTCATTTTTGACGAATTGCTAGTCAGATTCGATTGGAATCAAGCCAATGAAAAGTTGTTTTTGATTTCATTATGACTTCGGGCTTGTTCATTTTTGGCGAATTGCTAGTCTTAATCGATTGGAATCGAGCGAATGAAAAGTGGCTTCTGATTTCATGATAACTTTGGGTTTGTTCTTTTTTGGCAAATCGCTAGTTTATTTCGATTGGAATCATGCCAAAGAAAAGTGGCCTTACATTTCATGATAACTTCGGGTTTGTCCATTTTTGGCGAATTGATAGTCTAAACCAATTGGGATGGAACCAATGAAAAGTGGCTTTTGATTCCATGATATCTTCGGGTTTGTTTGTCTTGGCGAATTGGTAGACTAAATCGATTGGAATCGAACCGAAGAAAAGTGGTTTTTCATTTCATGATAACTTCAGGTTTGTTTGTTTTTTGCAAATTACTGTTCTAAATCAATTGGAATCGAGCAATTAAAAGTTAGCTTTTGATTTCATGATATCTTCGGGTTTGTCCATTTTGCCAAATTGGTAGTCTAATTCTATTGGAATCCAGCTAATGAAAAGTGGTTTTTGATTTCACGATAATTTTGAATTTGTTCATTTTTGGCGAATTTCCAGTCTAATTGGATTGGAATTGATCCAATGAAAAGTGACTTTTGTTTTCATGATATCTTCGGGTTTGTTCATTTTCGGCGAATCGCTAGTCTTATTCCATTGGAATTGAGCCAGTGAAAAGTCGTTTTTTATATCATGATAACTTCTAGTTCGTTTGTTTTCGGCGAATTGCTAATCTAATTCGATTGGAATCGAGTTATTGAAAAATGATTTTTGATTTCACGATAACTTCGGATTTATTCATTTTTGGCGAATTGCTAGTCAGATTCGATTGGAATCGAGCCAATGAAAAGTTGTTTTTGATTTAATTATGACTTC
>NW_019234931.1:0-2295 GCF_002742605.1 Olea europaea var. sylvestris
AAAAATATATAATAAAATCAAAAGAACCTATAGAAGCCCAACAAATGGATGGTAATTTTTATAGTTATCAAGATATTTTAAAATCAGCAAAAATTAGCTTTGAAACTAATTGTGGAAGAAGTACAGAATATAGTTTACCAAAAGATTCAGTTTGGGTAAGAGAATTATCTTTAAATACAGACTTAATTTTAGGATTAAGTTTCTTGCTAAAAGATAATGGTAGTATAATAATAAGTAAAGATTATATGCAATTACAAAAGTTTACACTTTGTGCACCTACTTATAATAAGATTATTCCATCAGAGTTTGCTGAGAAGCGTGGTGGGATAAGAGAAAAAGAAAAAGAAGAATGTGAGTGTAGTAAAGAAAGAGAATGTCAATTAATAGAAAATGAAGAAATAGAAAATTTAAATTTTTTGGAAGAATTTTATAAAGATTATGAAGACATATGTTTAGACTTTATAGAAATTGAAAAAATTTATGATTTATTAGTAACAGAACAAGATACTGAAAAAATTGTAAGATATAATAGTGGAAACTACAAAGAAAAAGGTAATATAAGCAGTATAGACTTAGAATTACTTGCAGTAAATTATGCATTAGATTCTTTTGAATTATTTATTATTTCCAAAAAAGAAATTACTCTAAGAACAGATTGTGAAGCAATTGTAAGTTTTGTTAATAAAATGAAACTAGAAAATAAAAGAAGTAATAGAAGGAGATGGTTAAATTTTATAGATAGAATTACTAATACTGGAATAGTAATTAATTTTGAACATATTAAAGGTAGTGATAATCAGATTGCAGATATTTTAAGTAGAATAATTAAAAATAAAGATTATGAATAACTATTTCTTGCAGATGCAAAGACCAAAAGGTCCCAGACCAGTATTGCCAATTGTTGGCAGTTCAAGTTCTCAGACAAATATACTCCAGACTCATGATAAGTTAAGATTTGGTAATATAGAATTACTTTGTTTTCCTAATAGTAATATTAGTTTTAAGACACTTTCTCATATTTCAGTAACAAAGGCAGAAAAATGCATTTTAGATAATTTATGGATTTCTTATAATAAAAACCCAAAAGACCAAAAATATTTTTTAGCATGTTTAAATGCTCTTTCAGAACATTTTAGTCAAGACCATAAACAATTTAAATGTTATGTTGTTTTAAATGGAAGACTTCCAGGAATTTATCATACATGGTTAGAAGTTTCAGATTGTATTAAAAATTTTCCAAATCCTCTTTATAAAGGATTTTATTCAATCTCAGAAGCATTAGAAGAATGTAGAAAATTTATTGGTCCAAATTATTTTATTGCTCCTTCTTTAAAAAATGTTTCAGATCAACCTTTAGATTATTCTTCAAGATTTTGTGATCATTGTGAATGTATGACAAAGAACTTTAAAATTTTAAACGAATCAAATCAGACTCTTCAACAAGAAAAATTAGCATTACAAAAGAAGATCTCTGATTTAGAGCAAGAGATTATTAATTTAAAAATTTCAAATCCTATTTCTCAGACAGAAGCAGGTACTATAGAGCCCAATAAATCTATAGCTAGTCCAGCTCAAACGGAAGCTGGTAAAGACTTATCAAATCCGTTTATGGTTCTGGGCTTACCAAAAGCTCAACAGACTCAGAGGACTGTTGATTCCTCTACTTCTCAGACTCAACAGGCTGAAAATCCTGTTACATATAATAAAGAAGATCAGACACAGCAGACTGATAATTCTGCTACTAGACTTATTAGCCCATTAGACCTTAAACAGAAAAGCCCAATTAATTTTCCAGGATCATTCCAATCAGCTCAAGATCCAGATCAAATTTCTCAATCAGATATTAGAAAGATTAAAGAAATGTTTGAAAAGATTGAAGAAATTCAGCAGCAAGTTAAACAAAGCACTACGAAGAAAAAGAAATTACAAATTAAAAAGAAAAATAAAGGAAAAAAGAAGATTGAACAAGACAGAGATTTAGATGATTCCAAAGACAATAATTCAGAAGATAATCCAGAAGATTTCACTGACGGAGGAGATTCTTTGGATAGTATTGGCAGACATAATTATGCAACAAGATAAGAGATTTTAGACAGGTGTAAAGAACAAATCAGACAGCTGGAGAAAAGACAAGAAATCTCTAGAAAAAGAATATATTGATTGAAGATTTTTGTCCAGAAGTCAAGATTATTGAAGACTTTTTACTATTTAATTTTTGAAAATTTTGTAAAAGAATCTTACTATTATATAAAGTAAGATTTGATAGGATAGCTTTTACTATTCTCTTTTTGACGT
>NW_019234932.1:0-2295 GCF_002742605.1 Olea europaea var. sylvestris
AAATAAAGCTTTCATTTTTATTTTTTCTATCTCTTTTAGTTAAAAAAAATTACTTTTTTATTTTTCAAATTACCTATTTGTTCTAAAAAAATAATAATTTGAAAAACGACGTCTACTCGTGAGCCGAGCTTGGCTCGGCCCACGAGCTACCCACGTTTAATTTGTAATTGTATGTGAACAATTCATTGACCTATGTTATTTGTGAGTAATTGTGACCAAATTTGTCTTTGATATTTCTAATTGTGACCAAATTTATATTCAATGTGATTGTCTATGACCAAGTCACGACCAATCACAATCAACAAAAAATTGGTCACAAACAGTCACAACAAACACATAATTGGTCACATGGGATCACAACAAACAAATTTGCATATACCTCAAACCAATATCACAACCCACCACCATCACCTCCAATGCACCACCACCACCTCACGAGCGTTGTTAACATCAACACCACTATAGCCACTGCCAAGAAAGGCAAATGCAACCAACAAAAACCACCCCAGAAAATCTATAGATAAAAAATGAAACAACACACCTAAAAATCAGGTATGACTGTGTCGCTGCAGCAGAACCCGCACACAGCTGCACTACCGCCCATGGACTTACCGCTGTTGCAAGGACGACCACCTGGTTCGCCTGGATTTTTGCAAACACCACCATAGTAGCGATGGTGAAGTAAGGTGCCACTACTCGCAGGTGAAGTAGGTGGATTGGGTTGGGTTTTGCCCAGCCCTACTTGAGAATAGTACGATTATAAAACAATCATCATGAGCCACTTCGGCACTTTGGATAGATGGGCATAAAAGGATTTCGACGAAAGGGATTCTTTTTATCCCAACTTCCTAATTATCCTAGAATTTATAGGGCTAAAAACGAAAAAAATATAAACAAGACAGGGATGGGAGAGTAAAATTCCGATGAGGTAGGGACAAGACGTCCCATCCCCATCCTGCTCGTTCAATCGTTATCCTGCATGATAAAAGCTTGGTCCAAAATTGGCCCCACATTGTAGAGGAAGGCTAGGGGTTAAAAATACATAAATTAGCCCGAGAGTTGTTAAGTCTATGCCTATGTTTGGTTATGATTAAAATCTGATTTTAATTTAAATCAAAACAAAACAATCAATATTAACCACATCTTTTATGGGTCTCACAACTTTTCAACCACACATTTCAAAATTTTTTATCACAATCTACAAAAAAAATTTAATTTTAATCTCTACCAAACATCCTTTATAACTTAAATTCTGATACAAAATTAGTTCAAACTATTATAAATAATGTTATCTAACATCAGTTGTACTAGATTGACTTTATGTGACAAACATGTATCATTAAATGATAAGTCCAATCAAATGTGATGTTATATGACTAATTTAATTGAACTTATCATGTGATACCGCATAGAGTAGTATTTTAACATCAGTAATGCTATATAAAATTACTCGACGATTGGGCCACACATGGGCTGGTTTGCCATCACTGGCGCGTGGTTTAAACTTAGGGTGTTGGCTTGATGGTTAACAGTGTCATGTAGCCACAGCATGAGCCTCTAAAAATTATTTCAAAGAAAATAATAAACAATTTATAAAAAAGAAAATTGAATTTGAAAAGGGCAGACATCTACCTTGATTTAATGAAGGCAAATAACTGTCTTGATTCCATAGGCGGTTTCATAATTAAAAAATTTAATTCAAATCATATTTTATATTTTATGGTAGAAATATAAATTTGATTGTTATTTATATAGGCAATCTAAATTCATTTCTACATTAGTTATTCTAATTTTGGGTCCTCAATGCATTGGTGATTCTCTCAATTCCTTTACGTTGGCTGGTGACAAAAGTGTGTTTCCATAACCAATTTTCTCGAATATATTCTTCTTTAGGTAATGTTAAAAAGTTAAAAAGCTTTAGATTTTCTTACCTTTTCATATTCTTGTGGAAAAGCACTTATCTATGTTAAGATTCTTCACACAAGATTTTGAGTTGCAATATCAAACTTGTAACAACTCATATAATTATGCTCTTGCTTTTCCGTTTCTAGCATAGGCTAGATCTTCTGTTCTATTTTATTATCCTCTTAGTTGTTTTCCAATAAAATAATAACACCTCGTTACAATTTGACACATCGAAAATTATAGTGAGGTTTAGTGGAATTTATAAGTCTTCCATGCATTGAAATACCACATTCCTTTGTTCTCATGCTTGTATTCCGTGCTCTCCTAAACTCTACAAGAAAGAACATATTTTTTGTGTTACGATAAGACTTGATTTGTGCATTTATAATA
>NW_019234933.1:0-2294 GCF_002742605.1 Olea europaea var. sylvestris
CGCGACTGTGTCGAAATTGGCTAAAATTAGACAGGTTTATCGGAAACAAGAATCGCGCCGGGGGCAATTTCGTCATTTTTGCAGTAGTGTCGGAATGGGCTCAAATTTGACAGGTTGATCGGGAACAAAAACCGCGCCGGGGACAATTTCGTCATTTTTCGTGACTGTGCTGGAATGGGCTGAAATTTGGCGGTTGATCGGAAATAAAAATCGCGCCGGGGGCAATTTCGTCATTTTTTAAGAAAGTGCCGAAATGGGCTCCAATTTGACAGTTTGATCGGAATCAAAAACCGCGCCGGGGGCAATTTCGTCATTTTTCGCGACTGTGTCGGAATGGGCTAAAATTTGACTGGTTGATCGGAAACAAAAATCGCGCCTGGGGCAATTTCGTCATTTTTCGCGACTGCGTCAGAATGGCCTCAAATTTGATGGGTTGATCTGAAAAAAAACCGCGTCGTGGACAATTTCGTCATTTTTTGCGGCTGTGTCGGAATGGGCTAAAATTTGGCAGGTTGATCGGAAATTAAAATCGCGCGGGGGGCAATTTCGTCATTTTTCGCGACAGTGTCGGAATGGGCTAAAATTTGAAAGGTTGATCGAAAACAATAACTGCGCCGGGTGCAACTTCGTCATTTTTTGCGATGGTGACGGAATGGTCTAAATTTTGACTGGTTAATCGGAAACAAAAACGACGCCAGGGGCAATTTAGTCATTTTTCGCGACTATGTCGGAATGTGCTGAAATTTGGCAGGTTGATCGAAAATAAAAATCGCGCGGGGGCAATTTCGTCTTTTGTCGCGACTGTGTCGGAATGGGCTAAAATTTAACTGGTTGATCATAAACAAAAACCGTGCAGGGGGCAAATTCGTCATTTTTCGCGATTGTGTCGGAATGAGCTCAAATTTGACAGGTTGATCGGGAACAAAAATCGCGCCAGGCAAATTTCGTCATTTTTCGCGACTGTGTCGGAATGGACTCAAATTTGACAGGTTGAGCGGAAACAAAAACCGTGCTGGGTGCAATTTCGTCATTTTTCGTGACCGTGTCGGAATGAGCTAAATTTTGACTAGTTGATCGGAAATAAAAATCGCGCCGGGGGCAATTTCGTCTTTTTTCGCGACTGTGTCGGAATGAGCTAAAATTTGACTGGTTGATAGGAAACAAAAACCGCGCCGGGGGCAAATTCGTCATTTTTCGCGACTGTGTCGGAATGTGCTCAAATTTGACAGTTTGATCGGGAACAAAAATCGTGCCGGCTGCAATTTCGTCATTTTTTGCGACTCTGTAGGAATGGGCTCAAATTTGACAGGTTGATCGGGAACAAAAACCGCGCCGAGGGCAATTTCGTCATTTTTCGCGACTGTGTCGAAATTGGCTAAAATTAGACAGGTTTATCGGAAACAAGAATCGCGCCGGGGGCAATTTCGTCATTTTTGCAATGGTGTCGGAATGGGCTAAAATTTGACAGGTTGATCGGGAACAAAAATCGCGCCGGGGACAATTTCGTCATTTTTCGTGATTGTACTGGAATGGGCTGAAATTTGGCGGTTGATCGGAAATAAAAATCGCGCCGGGGGCAATTTCGTCATTTTTCGCGACTGTGTCGGAATGGGCTAAAATTTGACTGGTTGATCGGAAACAAAAATCGCGCCTGGGGCAATTTCGTCATTTTTCGCGACTGCGTCGGAATGGGCTCAAATTTGATGGGTTGATCGAAAAAAAACCGCGTCGGGGACAATTTCCTCATTTTTTGCAGCTGTGTCGGAATGGGCTAAAATTTGGCAGGTTGATCGGAAATTAAAATCGCGCGGGGGGCAATGTCGTCATTTTTCGCGACGGTGTCGGAATGGGCTAAAATTTGAAAGGTTGATCGAAAACAATAACTGCGCCGGGTGCAACTACGTCATTTTTTGCGATGGTGACGGAATGGTCTAAAATTTGACTGGTTAATCGGAAACAAAAACCACGCCAGGGGCAATTTAGTCATTTTTCGCGACTATGTCGGAATGTGCTGAAATTTGGCAGGTTGATCGAAAATAAAAATCACGCGGGGGCAATTTCGTCTTTTGTCGCGACTGTGTCGGAATGGGCTAAAATTTGACTAGTTGATCATAAACAAAAACCGCGCAGGGGGCAAATTCGTCATTTTTCGCGACTTTGTCGGAATGGGCTCAAATTTGACCGGTTGATCGGGAACAAAAATCGCGCCAAGCAAATTTCGTCATTTTTCGCGACTGTGTCGGAATGGACTCAAATTTGACAGGTTGAGCGGAAACAAAAATCGTGCCGGGTGC
>NW_019234934.1:0-2294 GCF_002742605.1 Olea europaea var. sylvestris
GTATATTGAAATATTTCACATGCTATCAAATTAAATTTGGTACACGTGATAAATATTCATGCCTATAAAAATTATTACCTTCATCAAACTTTGAAAAATTAAGTTATCGTGCTGATAACGTGTTATAAAAGTGAAGAAAAGAGAAGAAAACAGAGAGAAGTCAATAAATTTGTGTGTATTTTATTAAGGACTAAAGTCTTGTATTTATATGGCAGAATCATGGACAAAATAGTAATAATTTCTAGGACTGCAGGGGTATAATTGTCATTCACCTCTAAACTCTAATAAACTTTTCTTTTACAACAATATAACTAAATCTTTTGAAATTTCATCATATTTGATGAGATTTTTATAAAACTTGTAAGAATCTATTCATATCAACGAAATTCATTAGAATTTATACTCTTTTGAGATTGTTTCCAATTTTTTTTGCCCAATTTCCAAGCATTTTTGGACCGTTGCAACATTGAATACCATGAAGTTTTTTACTTTTTCTCTCATATGGATCCCATGTGCTAGCAGAAAAACTGTCCAAAAATGCATTTTTGTCTTCAAGCAGGGGATAAGTTGAGAACACCCCTATAAATTAAAATCTGAATTTTGGTTCTTACCAAACAAGAACTTCACTGTAAACATGATAATTTGAACAAAACAAAATTTTGCATGTTTTATATCCTCCCTTTGGGAGGATTCGTAAATTAGTTTAATTTATAAATAAATAAAAAATAAATAATGAAGAAGTAAATAATATTTATGAATTTCATTGAAAAGATACTTTTACCAGTTAACATCTATTTGGAAGAATTTATAAACACTTTAATTTGTAAACAGGTAAAAAAATGAGTGAATAATGAGTAAATAATATTATTGAAAATGAAGTTTAACCATTTTATAAATTTTGTTAAGCTAAAGCTTATAAATGGTTTACAAGTTTTGCCAAATGGGGGCATAGCATCTATATTTATTGTACATTTTGTTCTGTATGTGATATCAAGATTACTATTTACAAGAGTTTGAAGATGCATACGTGCCTTTCTTGATGAGTATATTTTACTTGGATGGTTATAATTTTTTCTATATTTTGACGATATTTGTAGTAACTTATTTCCTGCTCGCTATATGGGAGAGAAACAATGTCACTCGTATTATACTTTTTCGATTTTTATGAAGTTTGATCATAAAATGTTATTTGCAAGTAAAGCAAATTTAACACACATTTGTTTGTCATTAGGTAAGGCAATGTGTTCGATGATCCCTTTAACCAGACATAGAACTACACAGATATTAATTGCAAGTTAAGTTTGAGTCCACTATTCTTGCTTACGTCATTAAAATGACGTGTTACACGACTTATGCACTATATATAATTGACAAAATAATTACTAGGTATTATATTGTAGAAGTACAAAATCGACAAAAAAGTTAAATATTTAAAGACATCACTCTTGAATTTCTTAATTACAACGCAAAGGATCCAAAACGCTAATATGATTCCAAAAGCTTCTCTAAGAAATTAACAATTCTTATTTTATCTTATTATTTAATCAATTCAACTTTTGGGCTTTAATTTTTCATTTTATTTAGGAAAAATTGCAGCAGTGGTCTCCAACTTTTTCATTTTTGTAGACTTTACCCTAATTTTCATTTTGTACCAACGAAGGTCCCTAATTTTTCATGAATATGCACTTGATGTCCATTTGGATGGAAATAATCCAAAACAATATCAGTTGATCGGAAAAATTTCTTAAACTAATTGATACCACGACAGTTTTATTGGATGTTGATTTCTTAATTTTTTGATCAATTGATGGTGATTTGGATGGTTTCCGTCCAAATGAACCTCAGGTGTATATTTATAAAAGTTTAAGAATCTTTGTTAGCACAAAATAAAAGTTAGGGTAAAGTTTACAAAAAAATAAAAAGGTTAGGGACCCCTGCTGCAATTTTCCCTTTTATTTATTTTTCCGCCACCTCTTCTATAAATATCATCTACCGCATGCTTCATTAATCTCTGCTTCTCCTGCCCGAGACTGACCGTTTCTTCTGCCCTGATTTCTTCTAATTTTTTTTTCTCTTTCTTTCTTTAAATTTTTTGGCCTTTTCAATTGAATCCTCTGCTTGGAGGAGTGATTCAACTACACAATTCTGTACAGTTTGTTGAGGTAAATCAAGCTCCTCCTCTACGTGTGCATGTAGTTGTTTTGTGTAGGGGAAAAATAGGTAGAAAAAAATTTGGTCAAAATGAGTTTTTAGCGTATTTTTATGCTTTTTATGTTATAGTTTTTGAAGTTTTG
>NW_019234935.1:0-2294 GCF_002742605.1 Olea europaea var. sylvestris
GCTTGGATTGTCGGCGCACGAAGAATTGAGCGTAACTTTTGCACACGGTGTCTCTTTTGGGCCCATAAGGACTTTTTGGAAATTTAGCAACGGTTTTGGATTGAACTCACCACTTCGTCGTGACGTACGATGGATTTCAGCCATTTTTAAAAAGAATGAGAACTTGCATATTTGGAACGCTTGGATTGTCGGCGTATGAAGAATTGAGCGTAACTTTTGCACACGGTGTTCGTTTTGGGCCCATAAGAACTTTTTGGAAATGTAGCGACCATTTTGGATTGACCTCACCACTTCTTCGTGACGTATGAGGGATTTTGGCCATTTTTCAAAAGAATGAGCACATGGATATTTAGAATGCTTGGAGAGTCGGCGGACGAAGAATTGAGCGTAACTTTTGCACACAGTGTCCGTTTTGGGCCCATAAGAACTTTTCGAAAATGTAACGATCGTTTTGGATTGAACTCACCACTTCGTCATGACGTACGAGGGATTTCGGCCATTTTTCGAAGGAATGAGCACTTGCATATTTGGAACGCTTGGATTGTTGGCGTACGAAGAATTGAGTGCAACTTTTGCACACGGTATCCATTTTGGGCCCATTAGTAGTTTTGGAAATGTGGCGGCCGTTTTGGTTTGAACTCACCACTTCGTCGTGACGTACGAGCGATTTTGGCCATTTTTCGAAAGAATGAGCGCTTGTATATTTAGAACGCTTGGAGAGTCGACGGACGAAGAATTGAGCGTAACTTTTGCACACGGTGTCCGTTTTGGGCCCATAAGAACTTTTTGGATATGTGGCGATCGTTTTGGATTGAACTCACCACTTCGTCGTGACGTATGAGGGATTTCGGCCATCTTTCGGCAAAATGATCACTTGTATATTTGGAACACTTGGATTGTCGGCGTACAAAGAATTGAGCGTAACGTTTGCACACGGTGTCATTTTTGGGCCCATAAGAACTTTTTGGAAATATAGCGACCGTTTTGGATTGACCTCACCACTTCGTCGTGACGTATGAGGGATTTTGGCCATTTTTCAAAAGAATGAGCACTTGCATATTTGGAACGCTTGGATTGTCGGCGTACGAAGAATTAAGCGCAGCTTTTGTACATGGTGTCCTTTTTGGCCCCATAAGAACTTTTTGGAAATGTACCAACCGTTTTGGATTAAATACACCACTTCGTCATGACGTATGAGGGATTTCGGCCATTTTTCGAAAGAATGAGTACTTGCATTTTTCGAACGCTTGGATTGTCGGCGTACGAAGAATTGAGCGTAACTTTTGCACACGGTGTCCGTTTTGGGCCCATAAGAACTTTTTGGAAATGTAACGACCGTTTTGGATTGAACTCACCACTTCATCGTGACGTACGACGAATTTCGGCCATTTTTCAAAAGAATGAGCACTTGCATATTTGGAACGCTTGGATTGTCGGCGTATGAAGAATTGAGCGTAACATTTTGCACACGGTGTTCATTTTTTGCCCGTAAGAACTTTTTGGAAATGTAGCAGCCATTTTTGATTGAACTCACAACTTCACCATGATGTACGTGAGATTTTGGTGATTTTTCGAAAGAATGAGCACTTGGATATTTAGAACGCTTGGAGAGTCGACGGACGAAGAATTGAGCGTTACTTTTGCACACGGTGTCCGTTTTGGGCCTACAAGAACTTTTTGGAAATGTAGCGACCGTTTTGGATTGAACTCACCACTTCGTCATGACGTACGAGGGATTTCGGCCATTTTTTGAAAGAATGAGCACTTGCATATTTGGAACGCTTGGATTGTCGGTGTACGAAAAATTGAGCATATCTTTTGCGCACGGTGTCCGTTTTGGGCCTACAAGAACTTTTTGGAAATGTAGCGACCGTTTTGGATTGAACTCACCGCTTCGCCATGACGTACGAGATATTTTGGCCATTTTTTGAAAGAATGAGTACTTGCATATTTGGAACGCTTGGATTGTCGGCGTACTAAGAATTGAGCGTAACTTTAGCACACGGTGTCCGTTTTGGGCCCATAAGTTGTTTTGGAAATGTAGCGACCGTTTTGGATTGTACTCACCACTTCTTTGTGACGTACGAGGGATTTTGGCCATTTTTCGAAAGAATCAGCACTTGCATATTTGGAACGCTTGGATTGTCGGCGTACTAAGAATTGAGCGTAACTTTAGCACACGGTGTCCGTTTTGGGCCCATAAGAACTTTGCGGAAATGTAGCGACCATTTTGGATTGAACTCACCACTTCGTCATGACGTACGAGGGATTTCGGCCATTTTTCGAAAGAATGA
>NW_019234936.1:0-2294 GCF_002742605.1 Olea europaea var. sylvestris
CGAGTCAATGAAAAGTGGTTTTTGATTTCATGATAACTTCGGGCTTGTTCGTTTTTGGCGAATTGCTAGTCAAATTCGATTGGTATCGAGTCAATTAAAAGTTGTTTTTGATTTCATGAAAACATTGGGTTTGTTCGTTTCTAGCGAATTCCTAGTCAAATTCGATTGGAATCGAGTCAATGAAAAGTGGTTTTTGATTGCATGATAACTTCGGGCTTGTTCGTTTTTGGCGAATTGCTAGTCAAATTCGATTGGAATCGAGTCAATGAAAAGTGGTTTTTGATTTCATGATAACTTCGGGCTTTTTCGTTTTTGGCAAATTGCTAGTCAAATTCGATTAGAATCGAGTAAATAAAAAGTGGTGTTGGATTTCATGATAACTTCGCGGTTTTTTATTTTTTAGCGAATTGCTGGTCTAATTCAATTGTAATCGAGTCAATGAAAAGTGGTTTTTGATTTCATGAAAACTTCTGGTTTGTTCGTTTTTAGCGAATTGCTAGTCAAATTCGATTGGAATCGAGCCAACAAAAAGTGGTTTTTGATTTCATGATAACTTTGGGCTTGTTCGTTTTTGGTGAATTGCTAGTCAAATTCGATTGGAATCGAGTAAGTGAAACGTGGTGTTGGATTTCATGATAACTTCGGGGTTTTTTATTTTTTGGCGAATTGGTAGTCTAATTCGATTGGAATCGAGTCAATGAAAAGTGGTTTTTGATTTCATGAAAACTTCTGGTTTGTTCGTTTTTCGCTAATTGCTAGTCAAATTCGATTGGAATCAAGTCAATGAAAAGTGGTTTTTGATTTTCTGATAACTTCGGGCTTGTTCATTTTTGGCGAATTGCTAGTCAAATTCGATTGGAATCGAGTCAATGAACAGTGGTTTTTGATTTCATGATAACTTCGGGCTTGTTCGTTTTTGGTAAATTGCTAGTCAAATTAGATTGGAATCGAGTAAATGAAAAGTGGTGTTGGATTTCATGATAACTTCGGGGTTTTTTATTTTTTGGCAAATTACTAGTCTAATTCGATTGAATCGAGCCAATGAAAACTGGTTTTTGATTTCATGAAAACGTCTGGTTTGTTCATTTTTAGCGAATTGCTAGTCAAATTTGATTGGAATCGAGTCAATGAAGAGTGGTTTTTGATTTCATGATAGCTTCGGGTTTGTTCGTTTTTTGCGAACTGCTAGTTAAATTCCATTCGAATCGAGTCAGTGAAAAGTGGTTTTTAATTTCATGATAACTTTGGGTTTGTTCGTTTTTCGCGAATAGCTAGTCAAATTCAATTGGAATGGAGCCAATGAAAAGTGGATTTTGATTTCATGAAAACTTCGGGCTTGCTCGTTTTTGGCGAATTGCTAGTCTAATTCGATTGGAATCGAGTCAGTAAAAAGTGGTTGTTGATTTCATGATAACTTCGGGTTCGTTCGTTTTTGGCGAACTCCTAGTCAAATTCGATTTGAATTGAGTCTGTGAAAAGTTTTTTCTGATTTCCTGAAAACTTCGGGCTTGTTCGTTTTTAGGGAATTATTAGTCTAATTCGATTGGAATCGAGTCAATGAACAGTGGTTTTTGATTTCATGATAACTTCGGGCTTGTTCGTTTTTGGCGAATTGCTAGTCAAATTCGATTGGAATCGAGTCAATGAAAAGTTGTTTTTGATTTCATGAAAACTTTGGGTTTGTTCGTTTTTGGTGAGTTGCCATTCAAATTCGATTGGAATCGAGTCGATGAAAAGTTGTTTTTGATTTCATGATAACTTCGGGTTTGTTCGTTTTTCGCGAATTGCTAGTCAAATTCAATTGGAATGGAGCCAATGAAAAGTGCATTTTGATTTCATGAAAACTTTGGGTTTGTTCGTTTTTGGTGAGTTGCCATTCAAATTCGATTGGAATCGAGTCGATGAAAAGTTGTTTTTGATTTCATGATAACTTCGGGTTTGTTCGTTTTTCGCGAATTGCTAGTCAAATTCAATTGGAATGGAGCCAATGAAAAGTGCATTTTGATTTCATGAAAACTTCGGGCGTGTTCGTTATTGGTGAATTGCTAGTCTAATTCGATTGGAATCAAGTCAATAAAAAGTGGTTTTTAATTTCATGATAACTTCGGGTTTGTTCGTTTTTGGCAAATTCCAAGTCAAATTCGATTGGAATCGAGTCTGTGAAAAGTGGTTTTTGATTTCATGATAACTTCGGGTTTGTTCGTTTTTGGGGAATTGCTAGTCAAATTCGATTGGAATCGAGTTAGTGAAAAGTGGTTTTTGATTTCTTGATAACTTTGGGTTTGTTCGTTTTT
>NW_019234937.1:0-2294 GCF_002742605.1 Olea europaea var. sylvestris
ATTTTTTGTGAATAGCTAGCCTAATTTGATTTGGATTGAGCTAATGAAATGTAGTTTTTGATTTCATGATAAGTTCGGGTTTGCTCATTTTTGGCGAATTGCTATTCTAATACGATTGGAATCGTGCCAATGAAATGTGGTTTTTGATTTCATGATAACTTTGGCTTTAGTCATTTTTGGCTAATTGCTATTCTTAATCGATTGGAATCAAGTCAATGAAAAGTAGTTTTTGATTTCATGCTAAATTCAGGTTTGTTCGTTTTTGACGATTTGCTAGACTAATTCGATTGGAAACCAGCCAATGAAAAGTGGTTTTAGATTTCATGAAAATTTCGGGTTTGTTCATTTTTTGGCTAATTGCTAGTCTAATACGATTGGAATCGGGCCAATGAAATGAAGTTTTCGATTTCATGATAATTTCGGCTTTGTTCATTTTTGGCGAATTGCTAGTCTAATTCGATTGGAATCGAGCCAATGAAAAGTGGTTTTTGATTTCATGATAACTTCGGGTTTGCTCAATTTTGGCGATTTCCTAGTCTAATTCGATTGGAATCGAGCCAATGAAAAGTGGTTTTTGATTTCATGACAACTTTAAGTTTGTTCATTTTTGATGAATTGCGAGTCTAATTCGATTAGAATCGAGCCAATGAAAAGTGGTTTATGATTTCATGATAACTTCGGTTTGTTCATTTTTGGCGAATTGCTAGTCAAATACGATTGGAATCTAGCCAAGGAAAAGTGGTTTTTGATTTCGTGACAACTTCGAGTTTGTTCATTTTTGGCGAATCGCTAGTCTAATTCGATTGGAATCGAGCCAAAGAAAAGTGCTTTTTGATTTCATGATAACTTCAAGATTGTTCGTTTTTGGCGAATCGGTAGTCTAATACGATTGGAATTGAGCCAACGAAAAGTGGGTTTTGGTTTCATGATAACTTCGGAATTGTTCATTTTTGGCAAATTGGTAGTCTAATACGATTGGAATCGAGCTAACGAAAAGTGGTTTTTGATTTCATGATAACTTTGGGTTCGTTCTTTTTTGCGAACTGCTAGCCTAATTTGATTTGAATCGAGCCAATGAAATGTAGTTTTTGATTTCATGATCAGTTCGGGTTTGTTCATTTTTGGCGAATTGCTGGACTAATACGATTGGAATCGTGCCAATGAAATGTGGTTTTTGATTTCATGATAACTTCGGCTTTAGTCATTTTTGGGGAATTGCTATTCTTAATTGATTGGAATCAAGCCAATGAAAATTAGTTTTTGATTTCATGATAAATTCGGGTTTGTTCATTTTTGACGAATTGCTAGTCTAATTCGATTGGAATCGAGCCAACGAAAAGTTGGTTTTTATTTCATGATAACTTCAGGTTTGATCGTTTTTGGCGATTTGCTAGTCTAATTCGAGTGGAATCGAGAGTGGAATCGAGCCTCTGAAAAGTGGTTATTTATTTCATGATAACTTCGACTTTGTTCATTTTTGGCGAATTGCTAGTCTAATTCGATTGGAATCGAGCCAATGAAAAGTGGTTTTTGATTTCATGATAACTTCGGGTTTGTTCATTTTTGGCATTTTGCTAGTCTAATTCGATTGGAATCGAGCCAGTGAAAAGTGGTTATTGATTTCATGACAACTTCGACTTTGTTCGTTTTTGATGAATTGCTAGTCTAATTCGATTGGAATTGAGCCAACGAAAAGTTGGCTTTTATTTCATGATATCTTCATGTTTGATCGGTTTTAGCGATTTACTAGTCTAATTCCATTGGAATCTGGCCTATGAAAAGGGGTTATTGATTTCATGACAACTTCGAGTTTGTTCGTTTTTTGGTGAATTGCTAGTCTAATTCGATTAGAATCGAGCCAATGAATTGTGGTTTTTGATTTCATGATGACTTCCAGATTGTTCATTTTTGGCGAATTAATAGTCTAATACGATTGGAATCGGGCCAATGAAATCTGGTTTTTGAGTTCATGATAACTTCGGCTTTGTTCATTTTTGGCGAATCGCTAGTCTAATTCCATTGGAATCGAGCTAATGAAAATTGGTTTTTGATTTCATAATAACTTCAAGTTTGTCCATTTTGGCGAATTACAAGTCTAATTTGATTGGGATCGAGCCAATGAAAAGTTATTTTTGATTTCATGATAACTTCGGGTTTGTCCATTTTTGGCGAATTACTAGTCTAATTTGGCTGGAATCGGACCAATGAAATTGATTAGCATCTAAAATTGCTTCAAGATATATAATTTACAAGGCATTTTACATTCACTTTGTTTAAAAACGCTAATGTTAGTC
>NW_019234938.1:0-2293 GCF_002742605.1 Olea europaea var. sylvestris
GGAGTCATAATGGACTAGGCTTTGAATTAGATCCCTTTAATCAAACTTCAATTGTTTCACGCAGTATCGATTTAGGCTCTAGTTCATAGCGGGTAGCACTCTTAATCACTACAAGAATTTTATGTTTTCCCTACAAAATTTATTTGTGGGGAAAGAATCTTATTTTGTGAGGAAATACATTTGCAGACAAAAAAAGTTTGTAGGTACGTTTGTGGGGCAAACATCGAGGGGATAGATATAAGATTACAAATTTTTGAAATTTGTGTGCTAAGGTTTTTCCTTACGAACCCTTGGAGACGAATATAATTCGTCGCGTAAGTTTTCCTCCAACAAAGTAATTCATCTGCTAAAGTTACTTCTAAACACAAAGCAATTTTGCTTGTCCCTACAAATTATCTTGTGGGCTAAATCTGTTCATCCCCACAATAATATTTTGTGTGGAAAATTTATTTGTGAGCCAAGCATAAACATCTTTCCTTACAATTAAAAGTTCGTGACAATGTGGAACAAATTATTTTGTGGGTTGAACCATGTTTTTCTGTAAATACTTTTTAGTGGGGAAAGGATATTTGTAGGCTATTAAAAAAGAATTTGCAAGGAGAAATTAAATTATTTCTATATTTTTTACGTTTTATTTATATTATACTAATTTTTTTAACCTCATTCAAAATAATATAAAGATACAAAAATCATAATAAATCGATTAAAACGTAATGTCAATCAACACTAAATCCAAAATATTTCATCAAAACACGAATAAATGAATTTCACCAAGTATGATTACATCTAAAGTTAAAATAAGCAAAGCAAACATGCTATATATCTATTGTTATGCAAATAAAAAAATGATCTTTAGTCTCTTTAATTAGACATGCACTGATTCTCACCTAAGCTATTCTCTTCATCCTCAATAGCATCATCTTTCTCATTATCATTATTCTCTATTGACAATCATATAAATGGTGGTACAATGAAGCCAGGAACTCTACCACATAGTTGGTACATAGAATGATGCGAAGATTGTAATGTAGAATTGAATTGTTACTCAACAACCTTTAGCTTGTTTTGCGCATTTTACTCCATGTTTACTCGAGCTACATCGACTACCTTTCGAGCAGCACGTTCTGCTTCCAACTCCTTCTCCAAATTGTGTACATTGGAAGAAGATATCCCAATGGCTCGAAGACGACCATCTCCTAACCCAAGAATTCGACGCCCGGGCTTCGTACCTAGAACAGACATTATAATATTAATTCCGACATCAGGATCATCTATCGGTATCTACTCCAAAGGGGTATCTTCGGAAAGTTGCTGTTCCTTTGCCCTCTCTATAAGATATCCATACTCTTTGACAAGTATCTCATCCTACAAACACAACCAACAAGATATATAAAATAGTCCACAAAATCAAAGTTTGCAAGAGATAACACAACTGTACAAAAGAGATATAGCACAAGTTAAGAAATATAATCATATCTCAAGCTAAGAAAACAAGTTTATAATGTTGAGTATTTCTTACATGTTGAGCTTTAGTTGCATTACAAGTCTAACACTTGTTCTTTCCAGCATAAGTGAACTCAAATGTGTCGACTTCGAGAAACTTCGAACCATCCTAATAAGAAAAAAATGCATGTTTCAATTATTAAATTCAAATTCTTAGCAAAATTATTTAATTACGTCATGTTGATAACCAAATAAATTCACTACCTCAATCATCTTCTCCACTATGTATGAGAAAGGGCGTGAACCAGTACGATGATTGTACTAATTCTTCGATCGGTTCACTATGTTTGCTGATGATGTATTCTGCAAAGAAAAATATATAGATATCACATAACAAAATTAGAAGCAAAAGATATGAACTGGTAAATAATTACACAATCAATACCTTGAACTTATTGGAGTTCAAATGATTACACTGGTGCATCCATTGATTGTAAACCTCTACTGAGCAGATCCAAAGAGCTAAATGCCATATGGGCAAAAGGCAAAGGAAGAACTGACTAAAATTGTTGAAAAAAATGTGTGTGAGAATTCAGGTTTTTGATAAAGATCGTTATGGTCGCGCTGTGGGAGACGTGTATTGCAATGGCATATTTATATAGGTTCAATCAACAAATCAAAATATAACATCCTTGAAGGCTTTGACAAGTTATTAGAAAAAATAAGTTAATTTTAGTAAAACCTTCAAACATCGTAAAAGGGAGAAGCATGTCGTGATTGCTCAACGTCTTTAAACTAAGAACTTTTTTCCCCAAAACTACAGAAAAAAGGCATACTCAAATTAAATGAC
>NW_019234939.1:0-2293 GCF_002742605.1 Olea europaea var. sylvestris
ATTTTTGACACTTGCATTGTTGTCAAGTGTTAATTGGATGGAAAAACTGTTTGAAATTTAAACTGTCCAACAGGGTAATGTCATGTGGCAAAATGTAAACTAAAATGTACACCTTAGTGTAAATGTAGCAAGGTTCTTACCGATTGAACTTAGCTATTTGTACACAAATTTTTGACACATTGTTTGACACTAGAATTGTCGTCAAGTATTAATTAGATTGAAAAACTATTGGAAATTAAAACTGTCCAACAGGGTATTGTCACATGGTAAAGTGTAAAACCTAAAGTTGACATGTAGCAATGTTCATACCAATTAAACTTTGCTATTTGTACACTGATTGTTAACGCGTTGTTAGACAGTTGCATTGTTGTCAAGTGTCAGTTGCATTGAAAAATTGTTTGAAATTTATACTGTCCAATAGGGTAATGTCACGTGGCAAAGTGCAAACTAAATTTTACTCCATAGTGTACGTATAGTAAGGTTCTTACCGATTGAACTTTACTATTTGTACACAAACTTTTGACACGTCGTTTAACACTTGCATTGTTGTCAAGTGTCAAATAGAGGGAAAAACTATTTGAAATTTAAACTGTCCAACAAGGTAATGTCTCGTGGCAAAGTGTAAACTAAAGTGTACTCCATAGTGTACGTATAGTAAGGTTCTTACCGATTGAACTTTACTATTTGTACACAAACTTTTGACACGTCGTTTAACACTTGCTTTGTTGTCAAGTGTCAAATGGATGGAAAAACTGTTTGAAATTTAAACTATGCAATAGGGCAATGTCACGTGGTAAAGTGTAAACTAAAGTTTACACTATAGTGTACATGCGGCAAGTTCTTACCGACTGAACTTCCCCATTTGTTCACTGATTTTTGACACGTTGTTTGACACTTGCATTGTTGTCAAGTGTATATTGGATGGGAAAATTGTTTGATATTTAAACTGTCCAATAGGGTTAAGTCACATGGGAAACTGTAAACTGAAGTGTACACCATAGTGTACATGTAGCAAGGTTCTTAACGATTGAGCTTTGCTATTTGTACACTGATTTTTGACACGATGTTTGACCCTTGCATTGTAGTCAAGTGTCAATTGGATTAAAAAACTGTTTGAAATTTAAACTGTCCAATAGGGTAATGTCACGTGGCAAAGTGTAAACTAAATTTTACAACATAGTGTACATGTACCAAGGTTCTTACCGATTGAACTTTGCTATTTGTGCACTGATTTTTAACACGTTGTTTGACACTTGTATTGTTGTCAAGTGTCAATTGGATGGGAGAACTATTTGAAATTTGAACTGTCCAACAAGGTAATGTCACGTAACAAAGTGTAAACTAAAGTGTGCACCATAGTGCACATGTAGCAGGGATCTTTCCGATTGAACTTTGCAATTTATACAATGAGTTTTGACACATTGTTTAACACCTGCATTGTATTAAAGTGTCAATTGGATGGGAAAACCATTTGATATTTAAATTGTCCAACAAGGTAATGTCATGTGGGAAACTGTAAACTAAAGTGTGCACCATAGTGTACATGTAGCGAGGTTCTCAACGATCGAACTTTGCTATTTGTACAATGATTTTTGGCACGTTGTTTGACACTTGTGTTGTTATTAAGTGTCAATCGGATAGGAAAATTGTTTCGGATAGGAAAATTGTTTGATATTTAAACTGTCCAACAGGGTAATGTCACGTGGGAAACTGTAAACTGAAGTGTACACCATAGTGTACATGTACTAAGGTCCTTACCAATTGAACTTTGCTATTTGTACACTGATTTTCGACACGTTGTTTTACATTTGCAATGTAGTCAAGTGTCAATTGGATGGGAAAACTATTTGAAATTTTAACTATCCAACATGGCAATGGCACGTGGCAAAGTGTAAACTAATGTAAACACCATAGTGTGCATGTAGCAAGGTTCTTACTGATTGAACTTCGCAATTTCTACGCTGATTTTTGACACGTTGTTTGACACTTGAATTGTTGTCAAGTGTCAATTGGAGGGGAAAACATTTTGAAATTTAAACTGTCCAACAGGAAGTGTAAACTAAAGTGTACTCCATAGTGTACATGTAGCAAGGTTCTTACCGATTGAACTTTGCTATTTGTACACTGATTTTTTCCTCATTGTTTAACACTTGTATTGTTGGCTAGTGTCAATTGGATGGGAAAATTTTCTAAAATTTAAACCATCCAATAGAGTAATGTCACGTGGCAAAGTGTAAACTAAAGTTTACTTAATAGTGCGCTTGTAGCAAGGTTCTTACCGATTAAACTTTAC
>NW_019234940.1:0-2293 GCF_002742605.1 Olea europaea var. sylvestris
GAACTTCTTAACCTGAACAGATGAGTAAGAGAAACAATAAATTTTTATATTTTACTCAAATTTAAAGACAATAAATAACAATATAAAAGTTTCTGGTTAAGGATAAAAACCCTAATCCCTTTTTATGAGAGCAATAGTATTAATAAACACAAACTTACAAGGATTCATGTTGAAGAACTATGTCCACTTGCGTTGCAACCGAATCACTAGGATCCTCAAATTATTTCGTAATTTTTTGTTCTGAGCATGTAAGTATCTTCCCAAGGGTGGTTGATTCCTTTCAGCATTCAAGGTTCATTACAATTTTGAAGCAGAAGCAAGGGAGAGACAGAGAAAACCATGGTGGATTTTGGTCCCTCTCCCCAAAGGCTCCAGGGTTTTGCATATTGGTAAACGTATATGCAGTTCCAGAAGCCTTTGAAGGAGAGAGAACAAATTCTGCCTTGGCGAAACATTGGAATATATTTTCTCAGCCTTAAATCCATCAATATTTTTTGCTCTAAAATTCATTTTCCTTACAAAAGTAAAGCGGAGCATAGAAATGGGCTTGCCGGTCATGAGAACTCCAGTTCAGAAGAGTTAACAATCAGAACTTTGGAAAATTGAATGGTGCATTCATTGTTAGCTTGATGATTTTTGGAAGAGAGAGCCGTATTTATAGCATAAATCATGACCTAGATAGCAGTTGACATGAGTAGTGGCGCCTTAAAACAGATTCTTGATGTGGTTTTCATACCTCTACAGGCAAAGATATGGCCACAAAAACACAAGTCAACCATCCTCAACACAGAATAAAACAGCTGGGGAATCTAACTTATCCATTTATCACGTTTTATTCTTATACATATTTGGCCGCGTCCAACTTACTTAACAGTTACTTATTTACTAAACATGATTTTCAAACTAACTTTTAAGCACAATCAAAACCTAAAGCACCTTTTTAGAAAAATTCCACCAAGTGAAGTGTTCGAGGTTTTTCTGACCCTTCTCTCACACAGCGGCCGCACCCTTTATACTTTAATTTATGTGTAATCGTATACGATACCGACCATTAGGTTGATCTTTAATACATGTAACCGAATATTAGGATCCATACTATCCAACAATCAGATCTCGTTTCTGTGGCCCATTATCAGCCTTTCTTAAGCTTTCTTGAAACCCCAGATTTAAATACTAATTAATTTCAGTAACATTCTCAAGAATTGATAGGTCATAGGATTGTATTTAAAATATAGCTTTCTTAAGGTTCATTGATGCAGCAAGGAGTCAAAAAATTAACCTTCATGTATGCATTATGCCGCGTCTCACCATTTGGTCGTCTACTGAAAGCTATATATCTGTTTAAAATATAGAAAATGAGTGTATTGGCAGGGGACGGTGGCTTTTTCATTATAAACAAAGATGACTAGGTGTATACATATATTAGGATCCCATCCAATCAAACCCTATATTATATGTTGTTTCCGTAAGTATTATTGGAATGTTTATTGAGCATGAATCAATCCCAACGAAAACGGAGGACAAATTTTACTTTATTTAAAATAAATTTGAAATCGACTACATGATTAGCTCGTTTATAAGTTATTATTAGATATATTTCTTCAACAAATATGAATTATATACGATTCATGTCAAAAGAATTTCATTACAAGTTTTTATGTTGATTGTGACTATATTGTGACCATCCTCCTTTTGCTCAAGGTTGGGAACTATTAGAGACGCGTGTAAATGTAAAATTATGTTTGCTATCTAACATGTTAAACCTTTAGACAATATGGTATTGGATCACAAAAGATATAGGTACAAATACTACAACATATTTGACTTTTTATGACGTTAAAGCCTAGCAATCTTATTTCTAATATTATAAATTAAAGGGTAATTGACAAAAGATGTTTCCATCATTTGTCTTTGTTGTGCAAATCACCTCCGATTTCTCATTCCGTCCATTTTGTCGGTCAAACGATCACATGCGGTTCACTCATTTGATTTTTCCAAGGATAATTAGGTAAAGACACTAATTGATCGTATATTTCTTGTAAATTCGAGGTTTCACATGTTGAAACAAACTGTGAGATTTTCAACTCATCACAAATCTCAAGTTTTGGGCGACATCTTAAATTTGTTTTGGCGAGTTAACATGTCAAATCTTTAGTTTGCTATGAAAATCTCGAATTTGTTGGGTAAATATCGAGTTTGCAATGCAAAAGTCGAGTATGTTATACTAATATCGGATTTTTTTTGTGCAAACCTCAAGTTTGATATGCAAATATCGAGTTTGCTGCATAAATCT
>NW_019234941.1:0-2293 GCF_002742605.1 Olea europaea var. sylvestris
GGACCCCTTCAATTGGAGAAGGCGCTACTGCCTCATGTTTGTGCTAATTTGGCTTGTTTTCCCAAAATATTCAGCCATGTTTAAGGTCTGTTTTGGTGATGTTAATACATTAGGATGGTAGTGTAGATGAGGGGAGATGAAGGGTGGTGGTCGGGCATGGGTGTTGCCAGAAGAGGTGGAATCGATTTGTATAGGGCGTGCAGATCGAGGTTGTTCCCACCAATTTCTGCCTCTAATTGGATATTTGGGATCGGTTACTTATTGGATTGTATTTTTGGTGAGAGCCCATCGATGTAGAGGGCAGTTTCTTTGTGGCAAGGGTGGCGACAAGATGGTGGTACAGGTGATGAGCGCGACAGATGCATAAGGGGCCAACAATCACCCTTTTTGTGGATAGAAAATTAAGTCCATTATTAATAGCTATCTTTTCCACATTCCAGTTGAAGAGTGCCGGGAGAATACCTCTTTTTTACTTGGCTTTTTGATGTGGTAACAAAATTGTTATTTTATCGAGTTCTCACAGACGGCGCCAATGATGATGCCAAAAATTGTACTTGTGATTTTTCGAGATTGAGGGTCGAGAATGAGCACGAATAGGGCCTTCCAATATTTGAAACAAAGGCAACGAGGTGTGTGCTCGTCGCCCCTCCGATGCTTAAGTCAGACAGGGAATTGTGCAAAAATATATGCTGTAATTGTGTTGTAAAAGCGTACCTCAATAATAAACATTGGTCCAGTATTTATAGATGTTGGTGGTTGAGTTATAAAATAATTCAACCAGTTATAATCCTTATCTTGTATAGTGATTGAGTTATATCACAATTATCTTTAGGAGTTTGATTTGGATTGTAATATGTTTAATATTTGGACAAGGATGAATGATTGAATCATGGGAGGACTAAAATATGTAAAAATTGCTAGATAAGGATAAGATATTTGTTATCTTTACGTATGGCCCGATCTCATAAGCCTCGACCTAAACCCTAAAGCCCGACCTTAATTTTTGGATAACTGAGGAAGGTCGGGATCAGGCTTTTGAGTTTGAGATCGGGTGTTGCAAGAATTGTGCACATCAGTGCCCAAGTTACATCTAATCAAGAATGCGATACATGCCCTCAGCATTCATCCTCGAGACATATCTGTTACCTCGACTATGTACTTGTGATCAAGCACCTACATTAAAGCGTGATTGAATATTGATTTGAAAGAGTTAAAAAAAGTCCAAAGTTCCATCAACTGAGAATGAAATTCACTTTATTCTCAATTGCAAGTCCAATTTCTTGAAAATCAAACTTTGAAATATAGAAATGAAAAAAAAATCTATTTCATTTTCATCTACTAAATATTCATGTTTGATTTAGTTAAAAAAATTTGATAAAAATGCAAGTCAAAATTAACAATTAATTATAATCATATTTCATGAAACTGTCTAACACACATTCCATCAATTTTAGTTAAAATTTACTAAAAAATTGATTTTTATCTTAACCAAACATCAAATAAATCATCATTTGGTTCAGCTAAAAAATAATATTAAAATTCAAGTCAAAGTCAACTATTAATTTTAATCACATATTTTATGATACCCACAACATTTTATGTATACATTTTATCAACTTTTATCAAAATTTACTTAAAATCAATTTTTTATCTAAATCAAATATGGGCAAAACTTCACCTAGATTTGTAGAAATTACATCCATACATAATTTTAAACTTTCCAATTTAAAAAAAAAATGTAAAAGTTTTTATTCAAAAATCAGATGATAATTCAAAATTTTAATTTTAATAATTATGTTATAAAATTAAACATCTGTTTGATGGGGATTGAAATCAGTTTTTTTAGTAGATTTTTATAAAGGTTGATAAAATATGTAGTTGAAAAGTAATGAATTCCATAAAATGTGTTGTTAAAATTAATTGTTGACTTTAATTAGATTGAAATCAAGATTTTAATCAATACCAAACAATGCCTAACATTGCTGTTGTGGCGTGAGTATCGCTACAACAACAACGATGTCATTGTTGTGTGCGATGTGAGCGACACTACAAGACTGACCACTACGTGTAGCATGAACATCGCTACTACATCATCGAATGATGCGATTCGAGGAAAACTTGGCAAATTGGGGTTGCGATCTGATGTTAAAATTTTTGGGTTGCTTTTTGTTGGTGATGGTGGTCCTAGTTGTGGTGGTACGATGCTAGCAATTATGGTGTGATGGTGATCACAAAATGGTGGTAATTATGATGGGGAGAGGAAGAAATGTGAAGAAGAGTGTTTATAATCAAT
>NW_019234942.1:0-2293 GCF_002742605.1 Olea europaea var. sylvestris
TTCCCGATCAACCTATCAAATTTGAGCCCGTTCCGACACAGTCGCGAAAAATGACGAAATTGCCCCCGGCGCGATTTTTGTTTTCGATCAACCTGCCAAATTTGTGCCCATTCCGACACAGTCGAGAAAAATAACGAAATTCCCCCGGCGTGATTTTTATTTCAGATCAAACTGTCAAATTTCAGCCAATTCTGACACAGTCGAGAAAAATGACGAAATTACACCCGGCTCGATTTTTGTTCTCGATCAAACTGTCAAAATTGAGCCCATTCCGACACAGTCGAGAAAAATGAAGAAATAGGCGTCGGTGCGATTTTTATTTCCGATCAAACTGCCAAATTTCAGCCAATTCCGACACAGTCGATAAAAATGACGAAATTGCCCCCGACGCGATTTTCGTTTCCGATCAACCAGTTAAATTTTAGACAATTCCGTCACAGTCGCTAAAAATGACGGAATTACACCCGGCGCGATTTTTGTTCCCGATCAACCTGTCAAATTTGAGCCCATTCTGACACAGTCGAGAAAAATGACGAAATTGCCGCCGGCGCGATTTTTATTTCCGATCAAACTTCCAAATTTCAGCCAATTCCGACACAGTCAAAAAAATGACGAAATGGCCCCCGGAGCGATTTTTGTTTCCGATCAGCAAGTTAAATTTTAGTCAATTTCGTCACAGTCGCGATAAATGACGAAATTACACCCGGTGCGGTTTTTGTTCCCGATCAACCTGTCAAATTTGAGCCCATTCCGACACAGTCGCGAAAACTGACGAAATTGCCCCCGTCGCGATTTTTGTTTCCAATCAACCTGTCAAATTTCAGCCTATTTCGACATCGTCGCGAAAAATGACGAAATTGCGCCCGGCGCGATTTTTGTTCTCGATCAACCTGTCAAATTTGGGCCCATTCCGACACAATCGAGAAAAACTACGAAATTGTAGCCGGCTCGATTTTTATTTCCGATCAAACTACCAAATTTCAGCCAATTCCGACACAGTCGAGAAAAATGATGAAATTGCCCCCGGCACGGTTTTCGTTTACGATCAACCAGTCAAATTTTAGCCAATTCCGACACAGTCGCGAAAAATGACGAAATTACACCCGGCGCAGTTTTTGTTCCCGAGCAACCTGTCAAATTTGATCCCATTCCGACAGAGTCGAGAAAAATGACAAAATTGCCCCCGGCGCGATTTTTATTTCAGATCAAACTGCCAAATTTCAGCCAATTCCGACATCGTCGCGAAAAATGACGAAATTACACCCTGCGTGGTTTTTGTTCCGGATAAACCTGTCAAATTTGAGCCCATTCCGACACAGTCGAGAAAAATGACGAAATTACCGCAGGAGCGATTTTTATTTCCGATCAAACTACCAAATTTCAGCCAATTCTGACACAGTCGAGAAAAATGACGAAATAGGCGCCGGCGCGATTTTTATTTCCGATCAACCAGTCAAATTTGCGCCCATTCCGACACAGTCGCGTAAAATGACGAAATTGCCCCGGCGCAGTTTTTGTTTCCAGTCAACAAGTCAAATTTTAGCCAGTTCCGACACAGTCGCGAAAGACGACGAAGTTGCCCCCGGCGCGATTTTTATTTCCGATCAACCAGTCAAATTTGCGCCCATTCCGACACAGTCGCGTAAAATGACGAAATTGCCCCGGCGCAGTTTTTGTTTCCAGTCAACAAGTCAAATTTTAGCCAGTTCCGACACAGTCGCGAAAGACGACGAAGTTGCCCCCGGCGCGATTTTTGTTTACGATCAACAAGTTAAATTTTAGCCAATTCCGTCACAGTCGCGAAAAATGACGAAATTACACCCGGTGCGATTTTTGTTCTCGATCAACCTGTCAAATTTGAGCCCATTCCGGCACAATCGCGAAAGACGACGAAGTTGCCCCCGGCGCGATTTTTGTTTTCGATCAAACTGCCAAATTTCAGCCAATTCCGACACAGTCGAGAAAAATGACGAAATTACACCCGGTGCGATTTTTGTTCCCGATCAACCTGTCAAATTTGAGCCCATTCCGGCACAATCGCGAAAGATGACGAAGTTGCCCCCGGCGCGATTTTTGTTTTCGATCAAACTGCCAAATTTCAGCCAATTCCGACACAGTCGAGAAAAATGACGAAATTACACCCGGCGCGATTTTTGTTTCCGATCAACCTGTCAAATTTCAACCAATTTCGACACAGTCGAGAAATATGCCGAAATTGCCCCGGCGCGATTTTTGTTTCCGATCAACCAGTGAAATTTTAGCCAATTCCGACACTGTCGCAAAAAATGACGAA
>NW_019234943.1:0-1077 GCF_002742605.1 Olea europaea var. sylvestris
TTTGTCCCCGATAAACCTGTCAAATTTCTGCCAATTCCGACACAGTCGAGAAAAATGAAAAAATTGCCCCCGGCGCGATTTTTTTTTTCCGGTCAACCAATCAAATTTTAGCCAATTCCGACGCAGTCGCGAAAAATGATGAAATTGCACCCAACGCGATCTTTGGTTCCGATCATTCGGTCAAATTTAAGCCCATTCCGACACAGTCGAGAAAATTGACAAAATTGCCCCCGGCGCGATTTTGCTTTCAGATCAAACTGCCAAATTTCAGCCAATTCCGACACAATCGAGAAAAATGACGAAATTGCCTCCGGCGCGATTTTTATTTCAGATCAAACTGCCAAATTTCAGCCAATTCCGACACAATCGAGAAAAATGACGAAATTGCCTCCGGCGCGATTTTTATTTCAGATCAAACTGCCAAATTTCAGCCAATCCCGACACAGTCGAGAAAAATGACGAAATTGCCCCCGGCGAGGTTTTTGTTTCCGATCAAACTGTCAAAATTTAGCCAATTCTGACACAGTCGCGGAAAATGACGAAATTACACTCAGCGCGATTTTTGTTCCCGATAAACCTGTCAAATTTAAGCCAAATCCGACACAGCCGAAAAAAATGACGAAATTGCCCCCCGCGCGCTTTTTGTTTCCGATCAACAAGCAAATTTTAGTCAATTCCGACACAGTCGCGAAAAATGACAAAATTACACCCGGCGCGATTTTTGTCCCCGATTATACCTGTCAAATTTCAGCAAATTCCGACACAGTCGAGAAAAATGACGAAATTGCCCCCGGCGCGATTTTTGTTTCCGATCAACAAGTCAAATTCTACTCAATTCCGACACAGTCGCGAAAAATGACGATATTACACCCGGCGCGATTTTTGCCCTCGATAAACCTGTCAAATTTCAGCCAATTCCGACACAGTCGAGAAAAATGACGAAATTACACCCAGCGCGATTTTTGTTCCCGATAAACCTGTCAAATTTCAGCCAATTCCGACACAGCCGAGAAAAATGACGAAATTGCCCCCGGGGCGCTTTTTGTTTCCGATCAACAAGTCAAATTTTAGTCAATT
>NW_019234943.1:1287-2293 GCF_002742605.1 Olea europaea var. sylvestris
ATGACGAAATTGCCCCCCGCGCGCTTTTTGTTTCCGATCAACAAGTCAAATTTTAGTCAATTCCGACACAGTCGCGAAAAATGACGAAATTACACCCGGCGCGATTTTTGTCCCCGATAAACCTGTCAAATTTCAACCAATTCCGACACAGGCGAGAAAAATGACGAAATTGCCCCCGGCGCGGTTTTTGTTTCCGATCAACAAGTCAAATTTTAGTCAATTCCGACACAGTCGCGGAAAATGACGAAATTACACTCGGCTCGATTTTTCTCCCCGATAAACCTGTCAAATTTCTGCCAATTCCGACACAGTCGAGAAAAATGACGAAATTGCCCAAGGCGCGATTTTTGTTTCCGATCAACCAGTCAAATTTTAGTCAATTCCGACACAGTCGCGAAAAATGACGAATTTACACCCGGCGCGATTTGTCCCCGATAAACTGTCAAATTTCAGCCAATTCCGACACAGCCGAGAAAAATGACGAAATTGCCCCTGGCGCGATTTTTGTTTCCGATCAACCAGTCACCCGGCGCGATTTTTGTCCCCGATAAACCTGTCAAATTTCAGCCAATTCCGACACAGCCGAGAAAAATGACGAAATTGCCCCTGGCGCGATTTTTGTTTCCGATCAACCAGTCACCCGGCGCGATTTTTGTCCCCGATAAACCTGTCAAATTTCAGCCAATTCCGACACAGCCGAGAAAAATGACGAAATTGCCCCTGGCGCGATTTTTGTTTCCGATCAACCAGTCACCCGGCGCGATTTTTGTCCCCGATAAACCTGTCAAATTTCAGCCAATTCCGACACAGCCGAGAAAAATGACGAAATTGCCCCCAGCGCGCTTTTTGTTTCCGATCAACAAGTCAAATTTTAGTCAATTCCGACACAGTCGCGAAAAATGACGAATTTACACCCGGCGCGATTTGTCCCCGATAAACCTGTCAAATTTCAGCCAATTCCGACACAGTCGAGAAAAATGACGAAATTGCCCCTGGCGCGATTTTT
>NW_019234944.1:0-2293 GCF_002742605.1 Olea europaea var. sylvestris
TCCCTTTCAGCAGTCATATTCTTTGCAAACTTTCTTGAGGTATATTGTTTTTAACCGCAGCATATTCATTTTTTTTTTTTTTTGGGGCTTTCGGAGAATTTTTGTTTACATCCCTTTACTTTTTTATGTAATCAGTGTCTATTTTTTTGAAGAAGTTTCACATGGGATTTCATTTATTAGTATTTTTTACAGCATTTTGGCCAGGGGTTTTGAAGAAATTAATGTTCATTCTTTTGAGAGAAGTACGGACTAGATTTCATTAATATTAGCCATAACAGCCTCGGAAAAGTGCAATCACGTTTAGCTAGAACATGAACATGAGCAATCACATTTCTTGTACTTGCTAACATAAAAATAAATAAATGTTGATGAGTCCGTGGCCCGGGCTATGAATAGGGGTGGGCACGATCCGCTTCTTAGAAAATCGAACCTGACCATTTCCAATTAGGATTTCTAAAATAGAACCATTTCCATTCCTGGCGTAGATACCGGGATTGAACCAATCGGTTCGGGTCCAATCGGTTCTTTTTTTTTTCCTTTTTTTTTTTAAACTTGGTTCATGTTCCATGTTTGTTTTAGTTTAAATGGCAATTCTTGGGATAGTACAAAATTACAATAATCACATGGTTCTACAAAAATAAAATGAAAACTTCAATTCATAATAGCAGCACCTTAGTGCTTAAATTGCTACAATATTAAACATCTAATTTCAATATTTATATTCGACTAAGAGCATTTCTTAGAAACTCTCTATTTTTAAATAGTATATTCTATTATTTAGAGAGCACCTATAAATTTAGAGTTTGAAATACTTCAACAAGCTCTTTATATTTAACACTTAATTTGACTACTCTAAAAAAATATTTACTACTTTTCTCTATCTTTTATTTTAACTGGCTTTTTTCTAGATTATTTTATTATTTTTCTATATTAAAAATAGAAACACTTTGAATATATTTAATTATAGAGAATGAGTTTAGCTCTCCAAATTTACTTTCTAAATTAAAATTTTAATTTAAAGAGTCTCTTAGAGCATAATTTTAAGGGTTGATTCTTTAAAATAGAGAGTTTCACATGTTTAAAGAGACTCTTGAAGATGTTCTAACACTGCAATTTGCTGGAAAAGGAAATAAGAAAAAGTTTCACCAATTGAGTTGAAGAAAAAAGAATGGCAGAAGAGAAAAGAACCAAAAGAAACTTTTGGTTCTTTAGTGAATATAAGGAACTTGATTGGAACTAACCAGTTCTTGATTTCATATAACGATAGGTTCTGTCCCGGTTTGACCAGTTCGGATGTAGCATGTATGTGGCCCAGAACCAATTGTAGACCTACTTCAACATAAGGTTGCTGTGTGTGTATGGTATGGAATTAAGATGATGTGATACTATCGTTGTTCATACCATTTTTCCTTGTCTGAAGGTGAGAGATGTGTCACTAGGGTAGTGCTCCAGCTATTTATTAGAATGTCACTATCAAAACCTATTAAGTTGAGGCAACCACTATGAGCAATAAGCCATGTGACATGAGTTAATTTCATGGTACATTGAACGCTGTATACTAAGATGTTTTTAACATGAAAAATTAAACGTTATTTAATATTTATGGAACCCTGTATCTAGTTCTAAATATCCTAGAAGCCCGATAATTGGTTTAGCATGGAATTAACTGCAAGCTTTGATTGTTGTGTGTTAAATTTAATGCTACTGAACAAAGGTTTTGTACTTAGTTTCTGTAATTTCAGTTCCCTTATGTTCCTATTTCCCCACTCTAAAATTGGAAACATCGTGAACAGCTCCGATTTTATGAATTACAGGGTTGATGTTCATACCTGTGGAAAAGAAATGGTGAAATCTCTTGAAGATGCTTCTTACCCCGATGAACTCCCAGAGTTCTTCAAAGTTTATATGGCTGCTCTTTGGTCTGAAAGATTGGTATTGTATTCCCTTTCTCTTGGTTGAAACCATCATGGCCAACTAATATATTTTTTAAGTCTTTGTCCTGACCAAAAACCAATCTGTTCTTCTATTTTAGAGAATTCCTCCGGCTTTCATTGAGAATTTTGGTAGAAAAATACCTCGAAATGTAATGCTTGGAACGTCATCAAACCTCTTTTGGATGGTTCACATAAACAAAATCAATGATGATCTCTTTTTTGAGGAAGGTTGGCCAGAATTTGTGCAAGAAAATTCATTGGCACATGGAGAATTTCTAACCTTTTCATATGCCGGTGACTCAAAGTTCTATGTTAAAATATTTGCAACAAATGGCTGTAGGAAAAACGTTGCCTCTCAT
>NW_019234945.1:0-2293 GCF_002742605.1 Olea europaea var. sylvestris
TTAGCCCATTCCGACACAGTCGAGAAAAATGACGAAATAGCCGCCGGCACGATTTTTATTTCGATCAAACTCCCAAATTTCAGCCAATTCCAACACAGTCGAGAAAAATGACGGAATTGCCCCCGGCGCGGTTTTTGTTTCCAGTCAACAAGTTAAATTTTAGCTAATTCCGACACAGTCGAGAAAAATGACGAAATTACACCCGGCGCGGTTTTTGTTTCCGATAAACCTGTCAAATTCGAGCCCATTCCGACACAGTCGAGAAAAATGACGAAATTGCTGCCGACGCCATTTTTATTTCCGATCAAACTGCCAATTTCAGCCAATTCCGACACGATCGAGAAAAATGACGAAATTGCCCCGCGCGCGATTTTTGTTTCCTATCAACCAATCAAATTTTAGCCAATTCCGACACGGTAGCAAAAAATGACGAAATTACACCCGAAGTGATTTTTGTTCTCGATAAACCTGTCAAATTTGAGCCCATTCCGACACAGTCGCGAAAAATGACGAAATTGCCAACTGCGCGATTTTTGTTTCCGATCAACCTGTCAAATTTTAGCCCATTCTGGTACAGTCACGAAAAATAATGAAATTACCCCCGGCGAGATTTTTGTTTCCGATCAACCTGTCAAATTTGAGCCCATTCCGATACACTCGAGAAAAATAACGAAATTGCCCCCGGCACGATTTTTATTTCAGATCAAATTGTCAAATTTCAGCCAATTCCGACACAGTCGACAAAAATAACGAAATTGCCCCCGGCGTTGTTTTTGTTTCCGATCAACCAGTCAAATTTCAGCCAATTCCGACAAAGTCGCGAAAAATGACGAAATTACACCCGGCGCGGATTTTGTACCCGATCAACCTGTCAAATTTGAACCCATTCCGACACAGTCGAGAAAAATGACGAAATTGCCCCCGACGCGGTTTTTGTTCCGATCAACCAGTCGAATTGTAGTCAATTCCGACACAGTTGCGAAAAATGACGAAATTACACCCGGCGCGATTTTTGTTCCTGATCAACCTGTCAAATTTGAGCCCATTCCGGCACAATCGCGAAAAATGACGAAATTGCCCCCGGTGCGATTTTTGGTTCCGATCAACCGGTCAAATTTGACCCATTCCGACACAGTCAAGAAAAATGACGAAATTGCCCCCGGCGAGATTTTTGTTTCCGATCAACCCGTCAAATTTTAGGCAATTCCGACACAGTCGCGAAAAATGACGAAATTGCCCCGGCGCGATTTTTGTTTCCGATCAACCTGTCAAATTTGAGCCCATTCCGACAGAGTCGAGAAAAATGACAAAATTGCCCCCGGCGCAATTTTTATTTAAGATCAAACAGCCAAATTTCAGCCAATTCCGACCCAGTCGAGAAAAATGACGAAATTGCCCCCGGCGCAGTTTTTGTTTCCGATCAACCAGTCGAATTTTAACCAATTCCGACACAGTCGCGAAAAATGACGAAATTACATCCGGCGCGATTTTTGTTCTCGATCAACCTGTCAAATTCGAGCCCTTTCCGACACAGTCGAAAAAAATGACGAAATTGCCGCCGGCGCGATTTTTATTTCCGATCAAACTGCTAAATTTCATTCAATTCCGTCACAGTCAAGAAAAATGACGAAATTGCCCCCGGCGCGGTTTTTGTTTCCGATCAACCAGTCAAATTTTAGCCAATTCCGACACAGTCGCGAAAAATGACAAAATTACACCCGGCGGGGTTTTTGTTCCCGATCAACCAGTCAAATTTGAGCCCACTCCGACGCAGTCGAGAAAAATGTCGAAATTGCCCCTGGGGTGATTTTTATTTCCGATCAAACTGCCAAATTTCAGCCAATTCCGGCGCAGTCGAGAAAAATGACGAAATTGCCCCTAACGCGGTTTTTGTTTCGGATCAACCAGTCAAATTTTAGCAATTTCCGACACAGTCACGAAAAATGACGAAATTAAACCCGGCGCGGTTTTTGTTCCCGATCAACCTGTCAAATTTGAGACCATTCCGACACAGTCGCGAAAAATCTCGAAATTGCCCTCGGCACGATTTTTGTATCCGACCAACCAGTCAAATTTTAACCCATTCCGACACCGTCGCGAAAAATGACGAAATTGCCCCCGGCGCGATTTTTGTTTCCGATCAACTTGTCAAATTTTAGGCAATTCCGACGCAGTCACGAAAAATAATGAAATTACTGCAGGCGCGATTCTTGTTCCCGATCAACCAGTCAAATTTGAGCTCATTCTGACACAGTCGCGAAAAATGACGAAATTGCCAACTGCGCGATTTTTG
>NW_019234946.1:0-2293 GCF_002742605.1 Olea europaea var. sylvestris
TTTTGCATACGGTGTCCGTTTTAGGCCCATAAGTACTTTTCGAAAATGTAGCGACCCTTTTGAAGTGAACTCACAGCTTCGCCGTGACGTATGATGGATTTCGGCCATTTTTGGAATAGCAAGCACTTGCTTATTTGGAACGGTTGGATTGTCGGCGTTCGAAGATCTGAGTGTGACTTTCGCATACGGTGTCCGTTTTGGGCCCATAAGTACTTTTGGAAAATGTATCGATCCTCTTGGATCGAACCCACGTCTTTCATCATGTCGTATGAGTGCTCTCGGCCATTTGTTGAAGAACACGCAGTTGCTTATTTGGAATGCTTGGATTGTCGACGATCGAAGAACTGAGTGTGACTTTTGCATACGGTGTCCGTTTCGGGCCCATAAGTACTTTTTGGAAATGTAGTGATCCTTTTGGATTGAACCCACCCTTTTTCGCATGATGTACGAGGGATTTCGATCCGTTGTGGAAGAACAAGCACTTGCTTATTTGGAACGGTTGGATTGTCGGCGATCTAAGAACTGAGTGTGACTTTTGCATACGATGTCCGTTTTGTGCCCATTAGTACTTTTCAGAAATGTAGCGATTCTTTTGGATTGAACCCAGCTTTTTTCATGTGATGTATGAGGGATTTCGATCCTTTGTGGAAGAACAAGCACTTGCTTATTTGGAATGCTTGGATTGTAGACGATCGAAGAACTGAGTGTGTCTTTTGCATACGGTGTCCGTTTTGGGCCCATAAGTATTTTTCGAAAATGTAGCGATCCTTTTGGATTTAACCCACCCTTTTGTTCACATCGTATGAGGGATTTCAGTCGTTTGTGGATGAACAAGCACTTGCCTATTTGGAAGGCTTGGATTGTTGGCTATCGAAGAACTGAGTGTAACTTTTGCATACGGTGTCCGTTTCGGGCCCGTAAGTACTTTTTGGAAATGTAGTGATTCTTTTGGATTGAACCCACCCTTTTTCGCATGATGTACGAGGGATTTCGATCCGTTGTGGAAGAACAAGCACTTGCTTATTTGGAACGGTTGGATTGTCGACGATCGAAGAACTGAGGGTGACTTTTGCATACGGTGTCCGTTTTGGGCCCATAAGTACTTTTGGAAAATGTATCGATCCTCTTGGATCGAACCCACGTCTTTCATCATGTCGTATGAGTGCTCTCGGCCATTTGTTGAAGAACACGCAGTTGCTTATTTGGAATGCTTGGATTGTCGACGATCGAAGAACTGAGTGTGACTTTTGCATACGGTGTCCGTTTCGGGCCCGTAAGTACTTTTTGGAAATGTAGTGATTCTTTTGGATTGAACCCACCCTTTTTCGCATGATGTACGAGGGATTTCGATCCGTTGTGGAAGAACAAGCACTTGCTTATTTGGAACGGTTGGATTGTCGACGATCTAAGAACTGAGTGTGACTTTTGCATACGATGTCCGTTTTGTGCCCATAAGTACTTTTCAGAAATGTAGCGATTCTTTTGATTGAACCCAGCTTTTTTCATGTGATGTATGAGGGATTTCGATCCTTTGTGGAAGAACAAGCACTTACTTATTTGGAATGCTTGGATTGTAGACGATCGAAGAACTGAGTGTGACTTTTGCATACGGTGTCCGTTTTGGGCCCATAAGTACTTTCCGGAAATGTAGCGATCCTTTTGGATTTAACCCACCCTTTTGTTCACATCGTATGAGGGATTTCAGTCGTTTGTGGATGAACAAGCACTTGCCTATTTGGAATGCCTGGATTGTCGGCTATCGAAGAACTGAGTGTAACTTTTGCATACGGTGTCCGTTTTGGCCCCATAAGTACTTTACGAAAATGTAGCGACCCTTTTGAATTGAACTCACAGCTTCACCGTGACGTATGACGGATTTTGGCCATTTTTGGAATAGCAAGCACTTGCTTATTTGGAACGGTTGGATTGTCGGCGTTCGAAGATCTGAGTGTGACTTTCGCATACGGTGTCCGTTTTGGGCCCATAAGTACTTTTGGAAAATGTATCGATCCTCTTGGATCGAACCCACGTCTTTCATCATGTCGTATGAGTGCTCTCGGCCATTTGTTGAAAAACACGCAGTTGCTTATTTGGAATGCTTGGATTGTCGACGATCGAAGAACTGAGTGTGACTTTTGCGTACGGTGTCCGTTTCGGGCCCGTAAGTACTTTTTGGAAATGTAGTGATTCTTTTGGATTGAACCCACCCGTTTTCGCATGATGTACGAGGGATTTCGATCCGTTGTGGAAGAACAAGCACTTGCTTATTTGGAACGGTTGGATTGTCGACGAT
>NW_019234947.1:0-2293 GCF_002742605.1 Olea europaea var. sylvestris
CGTTCGTTCAGGAAATTCTCGATGGTACGGAGAAGGCCAAGTTTACCATCAACGGAAAGCACGTATGGATGCGCAAGTTTGTGACAAGAAACGAGGGCCCCTCTTAACTGGCATTGGTGTGATAGAATGCTGGCAACGTCATCTATCTGTATTTTGATGTTTCGTTCCCTGTAGTTTCCCGTTATCCCGTCGTTATTGTAGCCGTTTGTCGTGTTAATGTAATTTCTTTCGTTTCTTTCTTTTATGTGTTGTATTTTCAATTTGACTAGTGAATGCAATATATTAGTGGTATTACTTGTGTTAACTTCAGTTATTTCGAGTAAACTTGATGTCTTTTAAGAGTGATGTTTGGTAAATAATAAATAGAAAATTAGTAGTAACTTGATAAAATAGGTTTTTCAATCCTAGAGGTTAATCTTAACTTGCGTCAACTCTGAAGATTCTTCAGACTAAAATATCAGGAACTGCTCTCACACAATCCCTCTGCCTAGAGATGGTTAATAATTCAGGGTGGGTGTGATTACATTTATTTTTCATGAAAAATATCAGTTTTGAATGTTTGATTGTTATTTATTTTTAGTGAAAATATTTTCCAACTTTCGAAAATATGCATAGTTGTCCTTGTTTTTAAGGAAAATATTTTCTTTGAAGAGAGAGAATTTTTGTTTTTCACAAAATAAGGAAAATATTTCTTCTTTAGGTGATATTTTTCATGCCAATCACAAACATCGTTACCCTTTTTTTGGCTGTGGGGCCGCATGGGTTGGGAAATACGGAGCCTGGCTAGTGTTGCGTTACGCACAACAAAAGCTAACAAATTTTTTTTTTACATTTTCTCTCTAAATCTTATCTGTTTAGTATACACTAACAAATTTTTCATAGTTGTTCCCTTTATTCTAATGAAGTCTAGATTAGCATATAAAAGGGTGTTTGTTTGGGAGAAATTACAATAGTATTAAATGAAAGTAAGTAATGGGTCCTATAAAACATGTGGATAATAAGTAGGAGTAATTGTAAATATATAATTACAATTAATGTTTGACCTAAAATTATAATGATATTACCATGTTTGGTTGAATGAGGAGCTCACTCCATTTCAACATTCCTTTTTGTAAGCTTATAATTATGTCAATATAAATAACATTTGAAATTAATTATTTAAGATTGATAAAATCTGTGTAAACAACTATTAAAAATATGTGTGAGAGATGTGTACCTTCATTAAAACTCTACCTAAAAAAAAAAAAAAGGTGAGTTCAGCTTCATCTTAATCTCACCTAAAACTGTAACAAATTTTGTCTTGGTTCGGTGGTTGGGGTTTGGCGAGAGGTAAATAGCTTTTAAGTCAAACGCAGAAGCATTAATTTGGCTTGTTGTGACATGAAAAACTCGAGTGCTATTCAGATTTTTATCTTTAAAAAAGTAGAAGAATTTTACATAAAGTGACTGAAAAGCTGACTCATTAATTATCTCGATAAGTGATGTCGTAACTGACTACAATTGGTAACGGTCCAAATGAATATGATTTTATTAAGAATGGTGTTGAACTGGACATAATTCAGGTTTTTTTTTCTGTTACTATAAAATATAGTCCATTAGATATATATTCTTTTTAGGTTTAAAAAGTTGAATTGATTAGGTGGTTTTATAAATGCATTATAGTTTTAACATGAGATGGATGGATTTATTTATATAGGAAGAGGCTTTGTGAAGTAATAAAATTGTAATCATTAATGAGACGTGAACATGTTGTTCCAAGGAATACCAAAATGGTCCAAATTATTTACACAAAGTTCCCGGTCAAGTCTAGTAGTTCAATTGATTATATTAGTATTTTTATTTGTGATTATTCCTTATGTAAACATCAAATAGCGTATTGATATTAATGTACCAACTTTGGCTATGCAAATTTTATAATATTGCATAGTTAAATGAATGGAGTAAAGGAAATCGAATTATACCATTCTTCACTTAAATGTTGAGATGAGTCCATGTCCATTCATCATTTTCAATTTTTGAAAATTGATGAATAGAGAAGAGGACACCTCACGTCGGTCCATCGTTCTTAATGTTCGAAGATTTATCGATACTAGTTATTTAACAAATTAATTAGCACTTCAATGAATTGTTTGTGCAATTCTTTGTCGTCCGTCGTCTTAAAAATCTATCTTTATAGATTTTCCACTTAACATATATAAACCAAATCAATCAGTACCTAAAAAGTCAAACATGAGACATTCTAAGTACGTTTTGCTATAGAAGAGATTGCTTTGTCATGGAAGTGATGAATCAT
>NW_019234948.1:0-2292 GCF_002742605.1 Olea europaea var. sylvestris
TACGGTGTCCGTTTTGGGCCCATAAGTACTTTTCGAAAATGTAGCGACCCTTTTGAATTGAACTCATAGCTTCGCCGTGACGTGTGATGGATTTTGGCCATTTTTGGAATAGGAAGCACTTGCTTATTTGGAACGGTTGGATTGTCGGCGTTCGAAGATCTGAGTGTGACTTTTGCATACGGTGTCCGTTTTGGGCCCATAAGTACGTTTTGGAAATGTAGCGATCCTTTTGGACTGAACCCACCCTTTTTCGCGTGATGTATGAGGGATTTCAATCAGTTCTGGAAGAACAAGCATTTGCTTATTTGGAACGGTTGGATTGTCGGCGATCGAAGAACTGAGTGTGACTTTTGCATACGGTGTCCGTTTTGGGCCCATAAGTACTTTTTGGAAATGTAGCGATCCTTTTGGATTGAACCCAGCTTTTTTCACGTGATGTATGAGGAATTTTGATCCTCTGTGGAAGAACAAGCACTTGCTTATTTGGAATGCTTGGATTGTAGGCGATCGAAGAACTGAGTGTGACTTTTGCATACGGTGTCCTTTTTGGGCCCATAAGTAATTTTCTGAAATGTAGCGATCCTTTTGGATTTAACCCACCCTTTTGCTCACATCGTATGAGGGATTTCAGTCGTTTGTGGATGAACAAGCACTTGCCTATTTGGAATGCTTGGATTGTCGGCTATCGAAGAACTGAGTGGAACTTTTGCATACGGTGTCCGTTTTGGGCCCATAAGTACTTTTCGGAAATGTAGCGACCCTTTTGAATTGAACTCATAGCTTCATCGTGACGTGTGATGGATTTTGGCCATTTTTGGAACAGCAAGCACTTGCTTATTTGGAACGGTTGGATTGTAGGCGTTCGAAGATCTGAGTGTGACTTTTGCATGCGGTGTCCGTTTTGGGCCCATAAGTACTTTTTGGAAATGTAGCGACCCTTTTGAATTGAACTCACAGCTTCGCCGTGACGTATGACGGATTTTGGCCATTCTTGGAACAGCAAGCACTTGCATATTTGGAACGGTTGGATTGTCGACGATCGAAGATCTGAGTGTGACTTTTGCATTCGGTGTCCGTTTTGGGCCCATAAGTACTTTTGGAAAATGTAGCGATCCTCTTAGATCGAACCCACGCCTTTCATCATGTCGTAAGAGTGATCTCGGCCATTTGTTGAAGAACACGCAGTTGCTTATTTGGAATGCTTGGATTGTCGACGATCGAAGAACTGAGTGTGACTTTTGCATACGGTGTACGTTTTGGGCCCATAAGTACTTTTTGGAAATGTAGCGATCCTTTTGGACTGAACCAACCCTTTTTCACGTGATGTTTGAGGGATTTCGATCCGTTGTGGAAGAACAAGCACTTGCTTATTTGGAACGGTTGGATTGTCGGCGATCTGAGATCTGAGTGTGACTTTTGCATACGGTGTCCATTTTTGGACCATAAGTACTTTTCAGAAATGTAGCGATCCTTTTGGATTGAACAAGCTTTTTTCACGTGATGTATGTGGGATTTCGGTCCTTTGTGGAAGAACAAGCACTTGCTTATTTAGAATGCTTGGATTGTAGGCGATCGGAGAACTGAGTGTGACTTTTGCATACGGTGTCCGTTTTGGGCCCATAAGTACGTTTTGGAAATGTAGCGATCCTTTTGGATTGAACCCACCATTTTTCACGTGATGTATGAGGGATTTCAATCAGTTGTGGAAGAACAAGCATTTTCTTATTTGGAACGGTTGGATTGTCGACGATCGAAGAACTGAGTGTGACTTATGCATACGGTGTCCGTTTTGGGCCCATAAGTACGTTTTGGAAATGTAGCGATCCTTTTGGATTGAACCCACCATTTTTCACGTGATGTATGAGGGATTTCAATCAGTTGTGGAAGAACAAGCATTTTCTTATTTGGAACGGTTGGATTGTCGACGATCGAAGAACTGAGTGTGACTTTTGCATACGGTGTCCGTTTTGGGCCCATAAGTACGTTTTGGAAATGTAGCGATCCTTTTGGACTGAACCCACCCTTTTTCACGTGATGTATGAGGGATTTCAATCAGTTGTGGAAGAACAAGCATTTGCTTATTTGGAACGGTTGGATTGTCGACGATCGAAGAACTGAGTGTGACTTTTGCATACGGTGTCCGTTTTGGGCCCATAGGTACTTTTTGGAAATGTAGCGATCCTTTTGGATTGAACCCAGCTTTTTTCATGTGATGTATGAGGAATTTTGATCCTCTGTGGAAGAACAAGCACTTGCTTATTTGGAATGCTTGGATTGTAGGCGATCGAAGAA
>NW_019234949.1:0-2292 GCF_002742605.1 Olea europaea var. sylvestris
TATTAAATATATATGAAGTACAAAATATAAATACATATGAATATGGTGCCGAGAGAAATCAGTATCGTAGTTTTACGTTAAAAATAATTTTTTTTTCAATTTAAAATTCTTTTTAATTCTTTTCTCTTTAAATTTTTTACTTACAAGTAACTTTTTGTAAAATATTTTTTGTCTTATACTATCTTTATTTTTTAATTTTTTGGGGGTTATGGAAATTGCGTATTGCAGTGTTTTCTTACAGTATAAATATTTTTTAATTAAAATTGAAAAAATTAAGTTTTTTCATAAAGAAAAAATAATTAAAAAGTATTTTAAATCGAAAAAAATATTTATAATATAAGTAAAACAAATAAAAAATAAATAAATGAGGAAAAAAATAAAAAACGAAAAAGAAATCTCCATGCATCCTGTGCTAATGTAATGAACCAAACTATTAGACTTCACCAAATATTTCGAATCTTCAATCAATTTTGAAAAATCTACAATTTGGACGTTAATAAAAATACAATAAATACAAAACTCGTGCAACGCACGTGTCAAAGACTAGTCTTTAATATTATTTTGAATAACTAGTTGATTATCCAATGCCACCAAAGAGGAAGCCATAGCACCCAATCAGTGTGGCTAGTCCTAGAATATAGTCGAACATTGTAACTAGCACTCAGCTTGAACCTATAATGCAGCTGCAACTACTACGCAGCCTACACTTGCCACTACACCCACGGAGATAGGTAAATCTATTTTTTCAATTCTAAATACAATGTTTTTTTAATTAACATCATATTCTTTTATCACGTGTAGAGCCACCACTCAAGCATAGGCATCGTCGTTGTACTCATGGCATAGGCACATCCCAAATAGGTAAGGCCACTCATAGGAACCTGGAAATCATTTATGAAAACATTGATGGGCAACCTATTGGCCCTAATCTAGTCAATTTGTATCTGAAATAGGATTTGGCATCCAAATATTTGCACCTCTCCAAAAGGTCTTCTGAAAATATATGTTTGAATTTGAAATGTCCCCTATTACAACAAAGTGGGGTTAACATTAACATGGAACTTCTTAAACTACATTCATATGTTTAGGTTGCTTATAAACAGAACTTCTTGAATTATATGAAAGCAAACCAATTTGCATTCATTTAAATTCATTTTATTTAATTTATAAAATGAGGATAATATCTCTATTTCTATTTTTTTGTTTCTATTTATTGTATATATACTTCTCATGTTGTTAGACATGCATAAAGAGCCAAAATAATAATAATAATAATAATAAATATTGGACAGTTGTTAGATTTGAATTTTTTTGGTTAATTTATGCTATTTCATCTTGCGTTTGAGGTTATGAAATATTTTCATGAAATATGGAGCAAGAGGGTGAAAACAATTATGGGAATAACACTTTCAAATCTAGGTCAATCTAATGATTCAAATGTAATATGTTCTAAAAGGAAAAGAAGTTGACTGGAGATAAAAACTTACACTTGCATGGAACATACTTGAACTTGTGTCCATGCTTAGTAAACTCTCTTTTTATATATTATTTGAAGCTCGTATTATATCTATTTTCACTCACTATATATTGTTATATATAGGCTATTTTTGACATACATTATGATAAATATGCAACTCTTAAAGAGTTCATGGAGAAATCAATGGCCATTTCCTTTAAGGAGTTTCGATATGAGTTGCAGGCACACCACAAGGAGTATCTAGACCAACCAGGTCATAGGAAAGCAAAAAAGCCTAAAGAATTTTGTGACCAAGCTGATTGGGATTATTTGTGTGACTATTGGGGAAGTGAGCGGTTTCTACTACATTTATATGTATTTTATTGGTATTTATGCTTATTTGTTACCTTATTTAGTTTGTTGACAATTTTCAATTCTATTTAATTGTGTTTCGCAGAAAAGATCCAAGGTAAGTTGAAAATAGATTGCAACAACAGTTTACCCATTTTCCTAGTTCTAGATCCCTTTTCAATATCAATCTATGGAGGTAAGGAAATATATCCATTTTTATTGGAAAAGTAATTTCAATTCAATGAACACTTATTCTTACTTCTTTTAATAAGATAATGGAACTGGACCACACATTATAAGGATAATAAAGGCTGGATCCATCTCATGGCTGAGGAGAAATATGTGATGAATAAATACTTACACCTTTATTTAACTTTATTATTACTTAATGGAACAAATATTTTACCACATTATTTGCATTAATACTTTCCTATTGTTATGCAGAAGGAGATGATAGACATGTATACCACACAATAGGCACATTT
>NW_019234950.1:0-1942 GCF_002742605.1 Olea europaea var. sylvestris
CAGGGAATCCCATGGTGGAAGTTTAATGGGACACTTTGGAGTTGCTAACACCTTAGCCATTTCGTTAGAACATTTCTATTGGACACAATGAAAAGGGACGTTGAGAGAATTTGAGGTAGGTGCGTACATGTAGGCAAGCGAAATCCCGAGTGCAACCCCATGGTTTATACATTCCACTGTCCATTCCTAGCGAACTTTGGATCGATATTTCGATAGATTTTGTGTTAGGTTTACCTAGGTCTAAACGTGGTCAAGATTCAATTTTCGTCGTTGTGGATAGATTTTCTAAAATGGCACATTTTATTCCATGTCACAAAACCAATGACGCTTCCCACATTGCTGATTTATTCTTTAGAGAAATTGCAAGGTTACATTCTATACCTAGAACAATAGTATTAGATAGAGATGCTAAATTCTTGAGTTGCTTTTGGAAGACTTTGTGGTGTAAGTTAAGAACTAAAATATTATTTTCTACTACTTGTCACCCACAAACTAATGATCAAACCGAAGTAGTGAATAGGACTTTGTCTACTTTGCTGAGGGCTATTATTAAAAAGAACATCAAAACTTGGGAAGAGTGTCTGCCACACGTTGAGATTGCCTATAATTGTACTATTCATTCTGCTACCAACTTTTCATCATTTGAAATTGTTTTAGTTTAAACCCTTTAACTCCATTAGATTTAACACCATTACCCTTGTCTGAACATGCTAATTTTGATGGAAAGAAAAAGGCTGAATTTGTTAGGCAGATACATGAGAAGGCAAAATTCAACATTGATAGGAAGACGGAGCAGTATGCAAGACAAGCTAACAAAGGACGACGAAAGCTAATTTTTGAACCCAATGAGTGGGTTTGGTTGCACATGAAGAAAGAGAGATTTCCGACACAAAGGCGTTCTAAGTTGCTTCCCAGGGGAGATGGACCTTTTCAAGTCCTTGAGCGTATCAATGACAATGCATACAACTTGGATTTGCCAGGTGAGTACAATGTTAGTGCCACTTTCAACGTTATTTATTTAAGTCCTTTTGATGTAGGTGATGATTTGAGGACAAATCCTTGTCAAGAGGAGGCGAATGATGAGAGCATGTCTAATAAATGGAATACAGATCCTATTCAAGTTCCAATTGGTCCGGTTATAAGAGCTCGAGCTAAATGGTTCAAGGAAACTCTCAATGGGTTGATTCAAAACATTTAGACTAAGGTGAATTCTTGGAAGCTCAAGGAAGATGCTCCACGTGTTCCACAAGAATAGATTCCATGATTCAAGCCTTGGAATAATCAAGCAATAAAGTTCTTCAGGAAGAACTCAAAATTGTGTGTATTAAAGGAAAAGGTTCCTAAATTGGTGACTTGGACGATGTTGGTAGGCAGCAATTTAAAAAAGCAATATTCTTAATATGGCTAAATTATCTTTCTTATTTCTTTTTTAATTATTTGCTGAATTGTAAGGCTTGAGTGCCAATTTAGATACCTTCCTTATTTGAAGGTGGAATAAGCATGATTTAAGGAGTTTCATTAGGAATCAATTTTGCAAAATTCATGGCAACAATTTTGGGATTTTCTAGTTGTCAAATTCGTGGACCTCGTATTCGAATGGCTATTAACTTGATGAATAAAGCATTTCAGATTTTCAGTCAAAGATTTTGTGAGAGTAAATTCTTTTTGGTTCTTTTAGAACTTCTGAACTTATTGGAGTTTTCTATGATATTCACCTATCAACTTATCAATCAATCCCTCCATAATTGATTGTGGCGTTTCCATTATAACAAGGTTCTTGCTTCATTATAAGCAACGGGTCGCGGTGTCATCCAAATCTGTTCCTAGACGATCTAGGAGCCTATATTGATCCACCCTGCTCACTCTCAACTTCTTGGCGTGGATCATATAAGCACATACTCTGGCATTTCTTTTCTTAAATTGGTCACCTTCTCCTTCTTCT